>NW_013666820.1:223201-225911 GCF_000517525.1 Limulus polyphemus
GTACTTTGGATTTAGCAGTTAAGTAAAAGCCGATATATAGTCAGTTTATGATATTTGCCAACAAGATTGATACACACAGTTTTCTTTTTTAACACAAATACATTTTTGATACACACACACACACAACAATCCAATTTACAATAACAGTTATTACAAACAATGATTTATAAACAAAAGTTTTACAAACTTACACACAATATAAAGTCTTCTTTCTAGTCTGGAACTTCTTCGATATCTTATCGAGGGTTCACCATGAGCGAGCTGATTTCGAGTTGACATAGGTATAATTCACTTAATAAGGAGCTAGCTAGCTTTGTTCCGAGGTTTCCACGGTTGAGGTTAGGTAGTGTTTTCGTACAAATACTAATGTCCAATGAGAATCAACTGAAGTTAAATGATTTGTTATGTTCGAACTATGTAAATGCTCCTGGTCAAATATCTTAAGTTTCCGGTTAAAAAGCGTTATAATAATCAGAGTTATAACTTCCGAAGTTTACACCACACTGACTATAGCAAACTAATAATAGATAAGATACTCTTTTTTTTTTTTTTGGTGAGTAGCGTTGGTTATATTTATAGGTGTGTGGAGGCTTTCTAGGAAATTCAGATTATGTAACAATACAAAGCTACATTTAAGCGTTTACGTACATACATATATTGTTCATTCTTACTCTCGACATTCTTCTACAACTTTGGAGAATAGGTGGGAGTTTCTCAATACATATTTAACAGTATAAGCTGTGTATGTTTCTAAATAGAAATTTAATCTAAACAAATGATGATATTAAAATAAATATATAATAACAAATTCATTACAACTCCCTCCTTAAAGAATTAAAACTTGGTGTTAGACAATTTGTAATTAAAATATTATATATATATATACATTGGAAACAATACATTAAATATAATATATTATTCAAAGGATTATATCACTTCAATAATCCTTACAGTATACAAACAAAATAAATACAAATAACCTTATTATCATAAAATTACATAGCACTTGAAAGTGTATCAGTATAAATGATACACTTTGAGATGGAAAAACCCAAATCATACACTTGTAGTGATAAACTGCAATTTAACAGTCTATCAAATTTCTCTCTTTTTTTCTTTCTGTCTTTTCTTTCTGTCTCTCTCTCTCTCTCTCTTTTGATTAAATATCCAATAGTGGGTAACAATACTAATACCATGTCTTCAGAACGAAACTTAAAATCGTTAAAAGCTGTTATAGGTTTCAAAGGAGCAACAGAAATTTTCTGGTTAGAATTTTCCGACTAACTGACAGGTATGATAAGTTTTACAAAACTGAGAAACGTCTTGCTTAATTTTTGGCAAAAAGAAATGTCTCATAATTTTGTCACATGTCTTGTTAACACCTAAATGACCTCCCATTGGGAGTTCATGGGCAACTTTCAATATTTCAGAACGATATGCTTTGGGAACAACGATTTGATAAACAATAGCCCCAGTCCTCTGAAACTGGCACATCTGGTGGTCTCCATTTCCTCATAAGCACGCCATTTTTGGAAAATAATCATTTGGAACTTTCTACAGTTCATCTTTTGGGAGTGTATATTTAAATAGTGAAGAGATCTGCAGATCTTTTTCTTGTTCAGTGATCCCTTTACTTTTAGTTATTGGAAATTCACTATGTGAATCAGAACCCTCCTGTCCATCGTTGTCTCTCACCTTGGAATCACCAGTAGGACAATTATCCACAAGATCCTCGTCGGATCCAAAGAATGTTTGAGACAAATCTATAATATCGTCCTCTGAATTCATGTCTATCATTTGTTTTTGGCTTAGTTTCTTAGCCTGAGCTCGAGTCACAGCACACGAGGGAAACACAATGGGATTCTCCTCAACGACAACATCATCCTTAGACGAAACAGTGATCGTCTCGCTAATCATTTTAGGTTCGGTAACAACTTTTCCCCAGCCGAATAGTTTCCCAACAACAATGATACACCATTAATTGGCAGAGTAGGTCTTACTCCAACCACAACTGGTCCTGAAACTAGGTCTGATGCTAAATAAATGTTATGAAGATGAACATTAACAAAGCCACCCTCAATACCCTGAGCAATAATAGACTCACCAGTGGCAGAACTCGAATCTAAAGGCAATACACCTTCTAACAACTATGATTGAGTCACCCTAGTATCCCGTAGAATACGTATGGGTATGGGATTGACAGATTCATTTGTCAAAGACATAGAACCAACAGACTCATAAGGTCTAAATTCCTCCCTGATTGCATCAGCCTTTATATCAGTGGTCAAATCAACAACATCGGATGATCTGGTGAAACTACATCCATATGTGGACATAAACGCACTGGGTGTTGCCTCCTTTTCTTTGTTATTTTTCAAACACCAACAATCGGACATAACATGACCAGGTTTTTTTACAAAATTGGCAGACAGACCTTGATTGTTTTAAAGAAGTTTTATCCTGACTGTCAGAAGATTTCGAGCTAGAGGAGCTGGATTTTTTGGAAGAATCCTCAACTTTAGTGGATTGAACAGATACAGGTTTTTGCTGAGATGGTAGGAATTTCTTTTTATGAAAAGTGGTTTATGTGTTAAAGTGTAATCATAGGAAAGAGCAGCTGCTTCCTGTAGTGTTTCAACTTTCTTTTCATCCAAGTAAGTTTTGAGGTCGTCACGTGCACAACGTTTAAATTCCTCAGTTAGACATAATT
>NW_013666820.1:225932-227291 GCF_000517525.1 Limulus polyphemus
GCTTCCTGTAGTGTTTCAACTTTCTTTTCATCCAAGTAAGTTTTGAGGTCGTCACGTGCACAACGTTTAAATTCCTCAGCTAGACATAATTGTCTTAGTTTGTCGAAACTGTTGCCAATATGCATATAATTACACCATCGATCAAAATAAACCTATTTTTCGTGGATAAATTCCATATAAATTTAATTATCCTGTTTGCAATAACCACTAAACCTTTGGCGATAAGCCTCCAGTACTAATTCGCATGCTTTGAGAATAGCTGCTTTAACCTTATCACAATTCTTACAATCTTCTAGATAGAGAGCGACATAAGCTTCTTGTGCTTTACCAGTTAAGACACTATGTAATAATAATAATGACCATTTTTTTGTGGGCCATTCCATAGTTTGGGCAACCTTCTCAAAATGTTGAAAATATTTATCAACTTCATTTTCATCAAATGGTGGTACTTTAACATATCACTTAAGTTCAAAGTTGTCATTTTGCCTTGTTCGATCGGAGTTGAGTCTAATTCCCATTTCTTTCAGCCTAATTTCTTTATCGGCTTCAATGCGAGCTTTTTCGGCCTCGAAATGTATATTTTCTCTTTCAGCTTCGATACGAGCTTATTATTTCTCTTTCTAGGCTTCTATACGAGCTTGTTCAAACTCGAGTTGTTTGAGTTTTAGCTGCATCTCTAACTCAACCCCGTTTGGCTAGTGGGGACACTAGTGTATTTTTCTAATGCTTCCTCAGACAACAAATCATCATCGACTAGTATTTAGATAATACACTTTTTTTAGTTCATTTTTTCTCATTGATCTTTAACTTCTAGTTCTAAAACATTGGCAATTTCGAACAAATAATTTTTGTTATATTTTCTAGTTGTTCGAGGGAGGGTGTTTGTTTGTTTAGAAATTAAGCACAAAGCTACACAATGGGCTATCTGTGCTCTGCCCACCACGGGTATCGAAACCCGGTTTCTAGCATCGTAAGTCCGCCGACATATCGCTTTGCCACTGGGGTGCTCGAGGGATGGTGATTTAAAATTCGTGATAATCAGGCATGGTCAAATCTTGTTGGCAGTGATAAATATAAATTAAATTGTGATTTAAATTTTAATTTAGATCGAATTTGGTCTCTGATTCAGATCTCGGACACGAGTCCCCAATTTAGTATGTTACATATTAGAATTTCAAATGATCTGATATTGAGTTAACTGACAATTTAAATTTAGTAGTTAAATTGTACTTTGGATTTAGCAGTTAAGTAAAAGCCGATATATAGTAAGTTTATGATGTTTGCCAACAAGATCGATACAAAAAGTTTTCTTTTTAACTACAAATATAGTTTAATATACAACACAACAATACAATTAAC
>NW_013666820.1:228291-252476 GCF_000517525.1 Limulus polyphemus
GTTTGCCAACAAGATCGATACTAAAAGTTTTCTTTTTTAACACAAATATGTTTTAATATACACACAACAATACAATTTACAATAACAGTTATACAACAATGATTTATAAACAAAAGTTTCACAAACTTACAAGCAATATAAAATCTTTCTTTTGATCTGGAACTTCTTCAATATCTTATCGAGGGTTCACGATGAGCGAGTTGATTACGAGTTAACGTAGGTATAATTCACTTATCACGCAAAACATGTAAGTATTAAACTATAATTAGAGCAGTATGAAATTATCACATAAAATATGCAAGATGAAACTTTAATTTGTTCCGTATATATGCCCTCATATGGAATATGCAGGTGTTAACCTATATCTAAAACAGTAAGAGTTATCATGTGAAACATACAAGTGTTATCTATAATTGTAACAGTACAAAATTCTCCTGTGAAACGTGCAAGTGTTAATGTTCTAACAGTTGGTTATGCATAACAAGGATTAGGAGGTCCATCTTGAAAACTGACAATGTAGGTGTCACGTAGGCAACATTGTTTTTTTTTTTTAAATACTATAAGTATAACGAATGTACCACAGTGGAAAAATACGATACATATCATTCTGTTTTAAGAATTGGAAAACAAATGTGTTTAATGACCTTTCCAAAATACGTTCAGAGTAACAATTTCATAGCCTTCTATATACAATCCCCCATTCCTCAAGCTATTATATTAAGCATAACGCATTTTTTTACGATAAGCAATATCTTTCTTCTTGTTTTTATCTTCTTTATTAAACATACATATTTGAATAACTTCAAGTGACATGAGTTATTCTTTGATCGAACAATTCTTGTTTTAAGATAAAGAGAAACAGAACTCTCACAAGTTTTTAAATTCGATGAATGTTCGAGAAGGATAAGGACTTGTTTTACATTCGCGCTAGTTGTGAATATTTGGTGTTAATAGAAACTGCATTATTTTTAAAAGGGCCATAAAAGAATTTATTATTATGATATAGAAATATAAAACCATCTAAGCCCGTGCCAACTACTGCTGAACTTGAGCTAACACTAATATATCTTGTTTTTATGCAGATCTCAGCGTCTGCAATGAAGACTACACAGTAGTAACGAAATAGCGTATTAGAAAAATCAAACATTAATTCAACGTATACCTGTAATCTAATCTAACGCAGTAGTCAGGTTTCTTGTAAAGGCTTATACTTAAGACCAAAGGTCACAACGTACTGCATTAATAATTGTACAGTACGCCTGACGCTAATTATCTATAAGTCACGACTGTTTCTGTTTTAATCTAGATATAATGCTTTGATCTTGAAAGCGTGCGTTACTAAACAGGCCTAACACTTATTCGCCTCATGTATGTATAGTTTAATCTCCGTCTTGAGTAAAGGCTTCATGTAGGATAAAATATATTTTTATTACATAATTAGCAAATATAATACAAGTCTGCCACTAATCTTAAAATAAGTCGTTACTGTATCAAAATCTGAAATACGAAGTACTTTTTGTACAAAGATTTTGAATTTATACTAATAATTACAGAGTTTAAAAAGAAAAAGAAAAGAAACGTGCACAAAACTGTTGTTGTTTTCCGCATAAAGGTACACAATAAGCTTTCAGCGCTCTTTCCACCGCCAAGGATCGAGCCCCGCATTTTAGTGTTGGAAGTCTGTAAATTTACCACCGAATCATGGGAGAACCATAGAAAAAGACTCGCCTGAATAAAGGTAGATTCTATAAATCAATCTCAAATTATATTTATAAATACTAAGAAAAGCATGAATAACCTCATAGTTGTGTTTTTGTGATATTGCAGTAGATAAAAAAAAAAACAATAACATTAAAATGTATATGAACATCAGATCTCGCGTTGGATGTTTTCTTAAAATAATAGATTAGATATGCATGTCTAACGTTAACATCAACCTCACTAATACATTGCATTATTTTTCTTCTTTTCTTTCGAAATAAAACAGGATACTGTATTGGTGTGTTTTAAGAAGAAATAGGGCTTAAGAACTTCAAAACAATGAACCGCATGGTGTTTTTAATAGGCGTACAGAATCCTGTGACGTAAGTCTGGCTTACCATCTGTAATATATATTCTCTAAGAGCTTCAAGTTATATTAACCATCAAACACACTCGACCAAACAGACTTAATGCATGTTTTGTTTTGTTTCAGACAAAGATGGCACGGTTCTGTGAATCTTGGCTACAATATAAATGCAATTACATGAACAATGTTATTTTGAACGTAAGCAGTAAAACGCAACAGTAGCATTAAAAGATAACAAAGACCTATAGAGTTTCATTGTCACTGGAGAGAGATCAGGAAGATCTAATTAGTCTAAACTTTATATAACTAATATATATGCATTGAATTTTGAGACTCAGAGCCACGATATATGACATTAATTGAAATATGAAAAGTATCTATCTACCTGCTCCTTCCCTCTCCTCGATGGCTCGGTGATAATAATATGCGGACTTATAACGCTTAAAATCGGGTTTCAATACAAGCGGTGGGCAGTGCACATATATTCCATTATGTAGATTTGCCCTTAACAATAAATAGATATTTTAACATAACAACATATATATAGTTATACATGTAATCGACAGAGAAACAAAACTACGGCGCAATCTACAGAGTGATATTGCTGAAATGCGTATTGGTTGGGAAGGTATCTATAGAAGTAGGGGATACGCCGTTTCTTAGATCGAATTTTATTTGCAAACCAGACATGTGGAATTAAAAATGAATGTAAAATTATAACCAGGTGAAGCCCTCAACGTCCCACATCACAGCAGTTAATTGCTGTATTTGTTAATTCAAATTTTTCATAAAGGTAATACTTTCGAAAAGTGAAATATACACGGAAGTATTTGAAGAAATACAAAATTGTAGTGGAAAAATCACAATGCCATTCAAAGTACGACAACAATATAACAGAACATGAAGGTTTTCTTCTTTGAAAAATTATTATACCTTATCGTAAATAAGATATATATAATAAAGTCTAGTTATTGTGATTGAAAAATAAGGAATTTGCCAATGTGCAGCACTCCGTACAATGGGGGATTTCTAATCGACGAATGTTCAAAATGGAGGCCGTGATTTGTAGTTACCACAGTGATTGATATACAATATTTTTTGAACAGTACAAATAATGTGAAAAGAAACATTTGTATTTCTCAATACACAACTGCTTTAATAAATTGGTCCAAACCATAAAAATTGCATGTTAATAACGATTGAGACATTATTGAATTGAATTGAAATATTTTCAATTTAGAATTACCTCTTGGTCCAGTGATATTTTGTGTATGAACTAGTATGTAAAACACCTTTTCAAAAAGCCTCGTGTTTGTGACAGAATTACTAGGTTTTATTAAGTCCAGTTTGGTGGTTATTCAGAATTGGATAAATATTGTTTGTGCAAATACACAGCCGCCCGTGAAAGCGTCTTTTTCTCTTGCAGTGCAAGTTTGTAATTCATGAAATACTAATTTCGTAGAATAAACTTAGATATGATTTGTCAACTTCTTTCGATTACATTAACTTGATTTATAGTGAAAGCTCAGTTTCGCCGCCTTAAACTCTACTCTTGACTACATAACAAAATGAGAATGATGATGGTTATTAGCATTTAATTAGAAATTCATCCTTCCACTCTACACCTATTGTTTAATCTTCATCAGGTGAACATGTCACACAAGTTTGGAATCACCTGCTGATTTAATATACGTCATAATTATCGTTCGTGTGAACTGCTTTAATTAATTTCTTCTTTTTTTCGTATTCTAATAAATGTTAATTTGTTGGACATAATGCTGGTAGAAGTAATTTGTTTTATCTAGTCTAAGAAAAAAACATATATTAATCTTTTTCATCAATTTTATAGATGCATACGATTGTAATAGACAGAACGAAATACTTTTTTTAATGCTTGGAGAAATGCGTTATTTGTAGGAAATAAAACTTTTGTTTCAAATAAGAATCTTGAACATGACAATTTGGAAATTAATGCGAAATCAAAATCAAAAGAATTTTTTTTTGTGTTGGTGATTCAATAACCGATAACTACAACAAAAAAGGCTCGATTTTTATCTTAAGACAATTTAGCTTTAAAATTTATTGAATATTTTAAAGTAATGGTTTCTTAAGATCGTATATGTATAGCATGAAAATATGTATAAATCATACTTCGTTGTTAATCAAGAAAGAAATGCTTAAAAATATAGCACAGAGTAAAATTGAAATGGTTAATTGCCGAGATGTTTTAAGCATCATATTTATTTTTATGTTGTACTGAGGTGTTTTAAGCCAGATATTTGTTTTTATATTTATGATTAATTGATGGTGAGCCTCTCTCTTCGTGCTGGATCAAACCGAACACTTTTAATACACAAAAAACTCCGAGTTATTGTTGCAACCCAAGTTTCTAAATCTTTACATTTTAATGCGCACCAGAAGAATGGTGAAACTCTAAAATCATTGCTAAAAGAAAAGGAAACTAAACGAATTAACACGGGAATCGTATCGCTCTTATCCACATTTTCTTCCTCGGGGCATTACCTCTTTTCAGTTATATATATTACACACTAGTTGGAGTAACCGTCCCCTGGACGGAAGTTATGTAAATTCGTGATTACTGAAAGGTTATCTTAGGACATGAAAAGTTGCTTCTCTTATATGTAATTGTAAAAAACGCCCATAAAAACTGCAAAACACAAAATGTGAAACCGCAATTTTTCACGTATCTCCGCATGGACTCAGCAAACATTCATGCCAAAGTTGGTGAAGATCCATCAATAGAGGGCGAAGTAGTGGTAAAAAAAATGTAAAAACACAAAACACCTATAACAACTACAAAACGCAAAATAAAAAACTGAAAATTTGTATGTCCCCCTCATGGACCTAATGAATCAAACCAATTTTGGTGAAGATCCATCCACACCCTGCGAAGTAATTACATGGACATACAACAGACAGTACTATTATGTTTATATAGATACACAGCAGACACAGTGGGTAGGTTGTCATTGGGCTCCTAAGTGTTCTTGATATGTAGTCCCATAATACTTAAGACTCTTCAGTCATAATTGAAATGTTTTTAGCCTTTATTTCGCTATTCTCTACTATGGAGTCGGTCATGCAAGTGTCTAACTAGAAAATTATTTTTGTAGAAACTGCAGTTCCGTAAAATTTGTCGGTTTGGAAGTTATAATCGAATTCTTCTTATACACTTTCCTTCCAATTTAACCTTCATCATCCACGTCTAGTACATTTGTAAAATAGCAGCTGTCGTATGAAAAGAATTGGTTAAATTTAACGTTTTATTGATTTAGTTTTCTGCATACAAACTTCCGTAAACTTAAATCTATATTGATTAACGATATCATATTAATTTGTTCTGTTTAACTGTTTCGATTTACTTATTATACTATAAGGCTGTGTTGCATTTAACTGTTTCAATTTACTTATTATACTATAAGGCTGTGTTGCATAGTGTTTTAGCAAAGTTAACTCTTTGATAATTTTGAAAACCTGAATCTCTGAGATACGATACCACCAAACAGCCACAGAATATTATCAAAATACAGATAAAACTTATGGAAATAGGACACAAAATGGCGCGTAACATTATCAGGGAATAAAGTATTTTGATTTTTTATGCTATATCCTGAAACCAATGAGAAGAATGTAAACGCATTTAATATTTGGAAAAGATAGTCTAAATCCTATTGAGAAAGTTATATTTTCTAACACAATAAGTTGTTCTCTCCAGTAATGGAAGGCAGAACTTTACAAAAGTCCAAAATATGAATCGACAATTTTCGAAAAAACTAAAGTGTAAGCTCAAATTTATTTTTCTCAAGGGTGACTATGCAGGGATAATCTTGAAGGAAAAAAATAGTCCCTTGTTGACCGTATGCTATCTTATTTTCATCATTTATATTTACACGTATGCAACTTTTAAGACTGAAAATAGCACAGTTTCACACTGCAATTTCTGACACGAATTCAATGCACCGAAACTCTCATCATGTAAGTACACATTATGTATATGAAAGTTTCTAGATGCACAGTAATAATTTAGTTTTGATTTTCAATAACCAGCAGTAAGGAATAGAATGTGCGTAGGTTGTCTGAAAACGGTTCACGCTTTGCCCTTATATTTCTTTATATTTACCCTTGAACTCTAAAACATCTCTTCTGAAACCTGTAATAGGAAAGAGCCACAAAAGAGAAACTATTTTACAAGATTAGAACAAATGAATATTATTTTATCACTTTATAAAATACACCGTAGTACGTGTAAAATATAGCTCTGTAATGATATAAAGCTAAACTGAAATATTAAAACTAGATGTAAAATTATTTTTTCTTAATGAAATACAAACAGTTAACGGTTAAAACAAACTCATTTTTTGGTCTATTATGTAACTGATAGAGTGAAAAGGATTTAAGTTCAACTCAGTCTTTAATTGTGTTAACTGTTTGTTTTTTTTACACTAGGGAAGAGTTCTGTGTTTTTTTAATTAGTTTGCCTTTTCTTTCTTTCTTTATTCTGTTTTTAGAAACATATTTTTACACTTCACTCTTTAGATAAAACGATTTACATTAGAGATCGTTTACTTGAGGGTACTTTGAACAAAACTTATTTTTATCTGAAATTTACGTACTCAGCTTAAAATGTATTAATATTTGATTTCTTATCGATAACAGGACTTCACTTCTTAACCAATAGTGGATCTTGCTTGGTAGTTGCCAATGGATTATACTTACAAGTTAGTAGTGAAACTTACATACTAGTCGCTAGCAGGTTTACATGCCAATCGCTAGTGGATTTTACATACTATTCGCTAGTGGATTTTAAATAACATAAAGTACAGACAATAAGGGGTCGTTTGGTCCTTCAGGATGTTTTGCCTTAAAATTATAGGAAGTCTTCGATTTACTTCTTAAACTCTTGTAAAGTGCCAACCTTCATTACTGCCGACGACAACTTATTTTCTAAGCCAATCACCCTGTTACAAAAACAAAACAGTCTTAAGGAAAACCTAACCAGTCTTTTCGAAATATCAAACTTTGCTTTCTCGTTCTATAGTATTCAGAATACAGAACAAGTAATTCGAGGCCTCTATCCTTTCAATCCTCCGAATAATCTTGCAAACTTCAATAAAACCACTTCTTGCCTTTCTTTTCTAAAGCGAAATAAGTTGAGTGGGTTCCTATCAACATATTAACCCAAATTTATTACCTTCCATTTACTCCAATTAAAGGTCAGTTAACATATTTGTCCAACTTACCAATTGATTCACATCATTCTTGAGTTCCTTTACGGTCTAAATTCTCAATACAACTAGACATATCCAAGAGTTTAATGTCATAAGCAAACTTTACTAATATAACTGGAAGAGTAGTAAAGTACAATTTCATGCCTGAATTATTTTATGCTATTTCACTAAACTATTTTGCAAAGGTTATTTTATCAGACCCTACAATTATTCCCTCTTCAGAAGTAAGACTAATTCCCTATAATTTCCAAGATAACTCTTATCATCTCCTTTAAAAATAGGATTGCCATTACCAACTCTTCAATCCTCAGGCATCTAACAACTCTCTATTGACCTAACAAAAATAAAAGAGAAAGGCTTGTATAACTTATTTTGACCTCCTTTTAAACCCAGAGGGAAATGTTGTCTTGCCCTGATGCTTTATCAGTTTGTAATCTTTCTAATTACCACCAAGGGTTAAATATCTACCTGATTCAGGTCAATTCCCATACTTCCTACATAATTTTCAAACTAAAGGAATATTTTTCATCTATTCTTCTGTAAAAACAGATATTAAAACTTTTAAAAGTTCAGCCACCTAATCCATTGTCTCCAACAAAACCTTGCCATCGGCAATCTTTAAGAGACTAATACCCGTTTTAATATTGGACTTAATTTTAAAATAATTCAAACAAATGTTTGCTGTAGTTTTAACATTATCAACCACCTGTTTCAACGCCCCTTTTTAGCTTCTTAATTTCCATTCTAGCCAAATCCTTATATTTTCTATCATAAATATTTCATCCTATCAGTCATTTTAAGCTCCTTAATTAAACTAATTGTTTTATCCCTGATTTTTTTTCTTTATGCATTTAGCATTCAAATTATGTTCGGTCTACCCTGTTGTCCCTCTTCTCCCTCTAGGAAAATGCCTATTATGAATTGAAAGCAATTTATTTTTTAAAGTTTTCCAACTCTGTGTGATATCAAATTTTAATTCTTGTCCAAGGCTTCAAAATTAGCACTATGAAACTTAAAGACTAAAATAGCGGTTCTTGTTATCTCGTGATGTAGCAAAACAACTAATCTAATTATTCTATGAACACTTTTCCCCACTTCAGCTCTTACAATTATATCTTCCTTAGTGGCTAAAAATATATCTAAAATGGTGTTCCCTCTGGCTGGCTATCTGATCATTTGATATAGAAAATCAAGGGCATCATTAAAAAAAAACTTAGGCAATTGTTGAATTTCTTATGACCGCACTTAAAATTCAAGACAAAGTCATCACTGCTTTGAGGAATTCAGATAAGTCGACCTATATGTAGTCTTAAGACCTTGACAAAGCATGGTCTAATAAATTTATGTTTCATTGAGAATCGTGGGAAAAAAGGCGCCAGTCCATTCAAGTACTATTATATTGAATAACTACTGTTAAATATTTATTAAAGTATGATAACAAACGTGATACAAATCTACTTTGTGCGCGCGTGATTACATCGCCTAGTAACCGATTGCATTTTCGAGTTAGGTCGGAAAAGAATGATGTGAAAAATTTTGCTTCTTTTATTCTTTTGGTAAGAAAAGTTCAGTCATGCAAAAACCTATAAATTGTGAGGGGAGGGGCACACCGAGGTGTGCGAAGCAACTGTCCCTGTGCTCATGCACATAAAAAATGACGCCCCTGTATAAAAACATCTTGAATCACCTTTGAAACTTCTCTCCTTTTATGTTTGACACTCTACAATTCCAATTAATGTGTCTAAAGTCTCCCATAATCATTGTGTTAGTGGCGTTATTAATAACAACCCTCGTCTTATTCTACAGTTTCTCATTAACACTATCTATCTTATTAAGTGGCCTTTAGCAATTGTCAATGGTTGTTAAACGCTAGTTGTTGCTATATTTTCTTTATTAGCTACAATTTACTAGTTAGTCTTTAAAGGATATTACTGGCTAGTCGATAATGAGTTTAAACATGTCAGTTAGTAGTGACTTTTACTTGGTATTCGTCAATTGGTTCTGAATACTAATTATTGGCAAATTTTACTTTCTGTCATCACCTGACTTTACACGCTAGGCGATAGTGGATTGTACTTGCTAAACGCCAGTTGATTTTAAATATTAGTCATTAATGGATTTTACTTGCTAGTTGCCAGTGAACATTTTTAGTCAGAAAGGGTTTGGATTGAATTTCGTGCAAAGCTACACGAGAACTATCTGCTCTAGCCGTCTCTAATTTAGCAGTAAAAGACTAGAGGGAAAGCAGCTAGTCATCACCCCCCCCCCACCGCCAACTCTTGGGCTACCAAACAAATAGTGGGATTGACCGTCACATTATAACGTTCCCACGGCTGAACGGGTGAGCATGTTTGGTGGGATGTGAATCCGAACCCGCCAGAGAGAGATTTTAGAATTATTGGATTAGTATAAAAGGCTTACAAATAAATGTTTTCCAAGTGGCATACTGGCCTGTATTATGAACAAAGAAGATTACTTAATAAATGTTAATTACATCCAACCATAACATGTGTAAGTGCACACATATTTATAGTGAAACGTTTATAGATATGGTACAGATGAAATATATATAAAGATAGCATATATCCTAATAACAAGATAAATGCTTTAGATTAATAATAGTTCCAAATATGACTTCACGGATGAAGTTACAAATAAGAAATAAAAATAAAGGATAAGAACAGAAACGGATAAAACATATAAAATTCTGTGTTTTTAACAATTAATAGTTGGAACAATTTCATTAATATATTTTTTGCTTTTGTTTTCCGCCCTACTTCCCTATTTGAAAACATTTTGTAAAATATAAAACCTACAAGGTATCCAAATGTTTACTCCGTGGGATACAGCATGTTGCTGGATCCCAGATTTATTGTTTTTACCAATAACAGGGTGAAAATCTATTAATAGAGTAAGAGAAATAAGTGAATCAGACACATCTGTTTTCAACCACTGACATGTCTCTTGCTTTAAGTTTTAATATATGTATGGTAATTCAAAATAATATACGTAATACACAGGGACATTTCTGTGAATCTTTTGGAGAAAGGATGGGATCTACGTCGAAATACTACTAAATTGTCACAGTTAGCATTCCACCACCGACTACGTTGGAAAGAACTGGAGTTATAAGCTGCATTAATCATAATAAACCCAAAACAGACAGCACTTGGAAGGATTGTACTTCTTGGAAGTATGTCCTCCAGTTAACATGTAAGAATTTTTGGGAGGAACAAAATTTATAGATAAAACCTGTTTTGCAAAGGAAATTATTATTTCTGAAAGAGTTAGAAAGAACACCCCTGAATAGTTAACACTTAATTTCGGACAGATCAACTCAAGATTAGAGGGGGGGTATATTTTATAATGTAGTCTAGTATAAGAGCCATCATTAAGAAGAATAAAATGATTATTATAGTAATGAATAGAAAATATCAATTCCTTGTCATTGTAACCAACATGATCAGACCTCCAGAAGCGATAATTTGCATTGAAATTCCACATATAACAACATAGGAGTCAATGTCCTGTACCATCCGAAGTACCTGTTCACAAAAGAGATCACACAGAAACTAGAACAATGCAGAAAGAGTCCACCACAATCTTAACTTGTAACCATTCAAGGAGAAAAATACAATAAGTTCCAACTGGTTAATAGTTAATATCCTGCCAACTTAAAAACAAAAACAAAGCCCACCATGAGAACGATCAAACCATAAAAAGAATAACCTAAAAATTATAATTAATATTTGGTGTTAAACAAGTTTAACAAGCTATAATAATGTGAAGATAATGTTCATCATTGTATTAGTTGACCCCATAAACATGAATCCTTAAAGTCTGAGCGTTCGATTATGATAGCGCAAATCAACACGAACAACCTGTGATTTCAGGGTTTGATATCCAGTACCCTTTTCTATCGACGCTGTAGTGTTTTGAGTTTTTACTAAGTTAGTACGGACCTGTTAACAACCATTTAAACTTTACGATACAAATTAAATATAGTCTGATCGAGAAGAAGAAAAAACAACAACTTGGGTACAATCAGTTTGGATATAACTATCAACTGTTATAGTCTGAGTGACAGTTGAAATACATTTTGATTGTTTGAATTACACCTGTATCAAAAGGCGTCACGTCAGAAGTGTTGAAAAAAGGACGTTTTGTTACCTATGCATCGAATGACTTTCTGGTAGAAGTTTTGTTTAAAACAAACGAGCAGATCTAGCAGATACATTTTGTTTTGCTCTTCAGTGGTCACCATCTTTAGTTTCCAAACATCTTGAGCGCTTTGAATATTGTTCAAAGTGTGCTTTACCACAATTAACGGACTCTTTGTCACAATCTGAAATATCATGTGAATTACTACATTGAGAAAAACCAAGTCCGACCACGACATTGAGAAGCAATGTGTTCAAAGCGATAGCAGTTAAAACACTGTACAAGTTACTGATGTAATGTTTTACAGGGAACTTTTAAAACTAATATGTCCAAAAGGTAACATCAAAAAAGCTGTACAGGTTATTGATGTAAGTTCTTACATTACAGGTTATTGATGTAAGGTTTTACAGAGAAGGTATTAAAACCAATATTAACATGAGTGAGTAAAACTATTCAACCAAAAGTGAATACAATTCTGCAAGTACCAACTGGACCTTACTGTGTAGCTTTGTGCTAAAAAAACAATAACCAAAGCTCCCCCTCCAAATGACACAACGGTAACTCTGAAGGCTTATGACGTTAAAAGTCGGGTTTCGATGCTCGAGGAGGGCACAGCACAGATAGTACATTGTGTAGTTTTGTGCTTAACTTCAAACAAACCAAAACCAGCGATGCAAGTTAATTTTCATATGGAATTACAACAACCTTTGTAAGTTTATATAAGACGTAAGTTATTATTGTTAGAAAAATACTTGGACAAATATAATTCAATATAGATAGTAATATTACTGAATTGATAAGAAACATACATCCAAAATAGAGTATGAAAGTTAAAATTATTTAGTTTGGTGGATATATGTATGCCCTGTTAACGATCTTTGGTTTGTTTTGGAAATTTCATCTGAGCAATATAAATTATGTTTGACTTTATTAATAATGTTTATGATAAAAATATATTAAAACTTTAATATTTGTATCAGCTTTTAAACTTTGTAACGCAGGCGGACGATTGAAACCATATTTACCAAAAACGAATAATCACACTCCAGAAAAAAAAACGGTTTATAATTGTGATTCAGAAGAACAATAACAAAATCTTTTGAACATGCGTAATCATTTTTTAGGATCGGTTTAGGCAGTGTATTTCATCTATGGATTTATATATCTTTTGGCTTGCATTTGAGGAAATATTCCTGACTCTATTGTAGAGCTCAAAACGATGCCTCAAAACAAACTCAAAGGTAGAAAAAATTCATAATCATAAAAGATACAATTCACAGTATGATCTATTTTCATGAGATCTAAAGATAATTATGAAGCCCAGTCTATCATTCGGTTCACCACATGTCACTGAGTTATACAAGTTTCGAAAAAACTAGACTAGGCATAATATTTTTGTTTTGCATATTGTAAAATGAAACTTAGTAACTTATAAAAAAAGACTGCTTCTCTAAACAGATAAATACTGTAGTTCTTTTCAAGTTCTAAGTTACTAATTTTATCAGTATGCGGTAAAACATTGCGCAGATTAGTTGTGATAGATTCAGAATAAAAAAAATTCTACCCGCTAGAAAGTTTCTGAGAAAGATAAAAAACTGAGCCTGAGTGGGGCTCAAACCTGCGACTCTGGTTGCCGAGCAGATTCTTTAATTTAACTAAGATACAGTTTCCTGGATATCTCAACTCTCACCTTTCATTCTAAAGAAGATTTCTATCTTTAAGTAAGACGATGAGTGAAGGTTCAAGTGTGAGTGCTCCAAACAGTTTCTAACAGAAATAACAAATACAGAACTTGCAGTGACCAAAACTGAAAAAGAGCATGATAGTAAGATGAAGCTATGAAAATTAACTGCTTTGAGAGAAAAAGAAAAATACTGTTCAATTCTTGAGAAAAATAGACGCTTAAATGAATTAAAAATATACAAAAATACAAGAGAGAAATACGCTTAAAGGTGTGAGTATCTTTATGAAAACATTATTAATAAAGAACTGTCATGAATAAATGTCAGCTGGTAGTGAGCTTGATGAAGGAATTTCATCTTGTAAGTTTGGAATCCTGTCTTGATATAACGAACAAACATCTACTTACCTGTCTATCTGTATTTGGCTTTTTGCAGGTATCTTTGATCAGTTACTTAGTAAGCCTCTTCTTATCTGATCACTACAACACATAGGTATCTTTGATCAGCAGCTAAGTAAGTCTCTTCTTATCTGATCACTATAACACATAGGTATCTTTCATCAGTTACTAAGTAAGTCTCTTCTTATCTGATCACTACAACACACAGGTATCTTTCATCAGTTACTTAGTAAGTCTCTTCTTGTCTGATCACTACAACACATAGGTATATTTGGTCAGTTACTTAGTAAGTTTCTTCTTATCTGATCACTACAACACACAGGTATATTTGATCAGTTACTTAGTAAGTCTCTTCTTGTCTGATCAATACAACACATAGGTATCTTTCATCAGTTACTTAGTAAGTCTCTTCTTGTCTGATCACTACAACACATAGGTATATTTGATCAGTTACTTAGTAAGTCTCTTCTTGTTTGATCACTACAACTCATAGGTATATTTGATCAGTTACTTAGTAAGTCTCTTCTTATCTGATCACTACAACACATAGGTATATTTGATCAGTTACTTAGTAAGTCTCTTCTTGTCTGATCACTACAACACATAGGTATCTTTCATCAGTGATCAGACAAGAAGAGACTTACTAAGTAACTACAACACATGGGTATTTTTTATCAGTTATGTAGTAAGTCTCTTCTTATCTGATTTCTACAACACATAGCTATCTTTGATTATTGGTTATCTGCTTATTTGTCTACTTTTACTTTTTTATGAACGTGATTGTTTTATAAATTAATCAATTGTTACTACTTTTCCACATCTAAATTTACTACAATTCAATCGATATTATAGTTTTTACGCAGGAAATCGTTGGAATGTTTTAACTGATATAAATGTTTCCCAGAGTTCTTTCCTATAAAGTATGTAATTTATTTAATAGTGCGATATAATGTCAATGTTATTATTATATTTGTAACGATATAATGTTTTGATAATATGTATTTTAAAAATATTCATTACTAATTTCACGATATTATCTCATTTAATAGTATATAAAGTATAATTTATAATATTTGTTATTCGGCCAAAGTTGTAATTAGCCCACATAAGGTAATTAACATTATAACGGTTGTTAATGAGTATAAATTACTTTTAAATGGCATTAACATCTATAATAAAGCCAAGCAAACAGTTGAAATTCTTGAATTGCTATAACTATGGAATAAATGATGAAAGTATGAGAGTGTGACTGTTTAAATGATACTAACAAGAGTATTAAAAACTGTGGCATTGTAATTGTACCATGTACCAAATAAACCAGCATTAAAATTAATCTTTATGAATATAATAGCACTGTCTGTTGTATGTCCATGTAACTACTTCGCAGGGTATGGATGGATCATCACCAAAATTGGTGTGGAGGTTCATTATGTCCATGCGGGGGTATATACAAATTTTCAGTTTTGCATTTCGCGTTTTGCGGTTTTTATTACTACCTCACCTCCTGTAGATGGATCTTTACCACATTTGGCATGAAGGTTTGTTGGATCCATTCGGAGATACATGCGAACTGGCTATTTCACATTTTGTGTCTTGCAGTTTGTATTAGCGTTTCTGCGTTTTTTACAATTACATAAAAGGGAAGCAGCTTTTCATGTCCTAAGATAACTTTTCATTAATCATGAACTTACATAACTCCAGCTAGTTTCAAATAAAATAAATTGACGACTATTGAAACGCAAGTGTAGCAGGCTTAAACATGTTTACTTTCTGTTTTGTTAACATATAAAACTGGTCTTATTTATGTTCTTGCGAGTGTCCTAAAGATGTCTTCAAACTTCAAGATGGTAAAATCTGTGTTTGATTCTATTCTTCTAAAAGCTACAGTTGATGTTTAAACGCAGAATTAGAGTAAGTTATGACGAAAACTCACTGGTAGTTTAAATTTTCTTGTTTTCATCACCATGGGAAACAAAAACAATCATTTCCTTTACGTGTAGTTGGTAAGTGTATCAATGAAGCTATGGAATAAATTTTCATGAAAAAATCTAAATGTTTCTTGTTAAGAATAATCTCTCCAGTCACTTTCTGTCATTTAACTCCTATTGTAGCCTGTAAAACTGTTTTTCCTGCATGACTACTACAACACCCGACAACGTTAGTAACACGATTTAAAATCGCTCTGTGGAAAACAAGGATTAAGTCGGTTATGTTTTTTCCAATAAATCTTTGTTGATTCCCGATGAAGGTCGTTTGATGGAAATGTTGACTACTTGATGTTTTTACCTTACAGAGATTATAACCGTTTCCGTTGCGTTGTGTCTGCGTTTTTTTTAATAACCATCATCCTCGTCACTCCTTTCCAGACCTCAAGTGGTCAATAGGGCAGCTATGAAGGCTCTCCATGTCTTTATTTCTCATATCTCTCTATATTATTCTATTACAAGTGTTTTTCGGTTTTCCTCTCCGCTTTTTTCCAACTGGCCTCCAGCCCACTGCTTGTCTTAGTAGTCTATTCTCCTTCATTTTTATACCATGCCCTTGTTTGGTAATTTGTTTGTTAATAGCATGATTTACTTCCTTGGCTGTATGTCATTATTCTCAATAGCTCTTTTTACAGTATATAATTAACTATAAATTCGCAAAATACAACAACTGTTTAAGACGCATCTTTTTGAAATCAAGAAAACTAATATATATATATATTAAAGTTCAAAACTACATATATACGTGTTTTTATATCCGATTAGGTGCTCCTGTTTCGACTGATTATTTTTCTTATGTAAAACAGGAAAACCTTACATATTTGTATTTAATTTAATCAATGAGAAGTAATTTTGGGAGGCCCGGCATGGCCAGGTGGGTAGGACGCGGGTCGCGGGTTCGCACCCACATCCCACCAAACATGCTCGTCCTTTTAGCCGTGGGGGCATTATAATGTGACGGTCAATCCCACTATTCGTTGGTAAAAGAGTAGCCCGCTCTGCCCACCACGGGTATCGAAACCCGGTTTCTATCGTTGTAAGTCCGCAGACATACCGCTGTGCCTCTGGGGGGGGGCTAAAATATACGTAACAGAGCTTGATACTGTTGTCAAGGTTAGAATACAATATTCAGGTAGAAAATAATAAAAATTATCTAACAGAACTTAATACTGTTGTCAAGGCAAGAATACAATATTCAAGTACAAAACAATACATTTTGTCTAAGAGAACTTGATATTGTTGTTAAGGTAAAAATGCAATAGTCAGCTACAAAATGATAAAATACATGTAACAGAACTTGATACTGTTGTCAAAGTAAGAATATAATATTTAATTACAAAATAGAAACACTAATGACAACAAATATTACAAATATATTACAAAATCATCAGCGAAGTTCACAAAATTACTTCTTCTTCTTCCGTAGCTTTTTCCCGTATCTGTACGGGGTCGCTATTTTTTGGTGTTGGCAGAGTTTTTACGGCCGGATGCCCTTCCTGACGCCAACCATCCCCTAATTTAGCAGTGTAAGACTAGAGCGAAGGCAGCTAGTCATCACCACCCACCGCCAACTCTTACAGATAGCCCTTGTGTAGCTCTGTGCATAATTAAAAACAAACAAACGTATATTTTATTATCTTGTAACTGAATGTGTGTTTTTATACTGACCAAAATATCAGTCTTTGTAACTACTTGGATAAAATACTTATCTGTCTACCATATTTTCGTTAAAAAATCATGACTACTTACATAATAACTCAACGTTTCCGTAAGACCTACACGAATCTCTCTTATATAGGATATATATGTTTTACATTTCAAAAACTTCAGGGTCGATAATATACAAAAACGTTATACGAGAACAGGGACTACGGGGAAGCAGATGTTTCTAAGAAGAAAATTGTTAAGCTTTGCTGGAAGGAACAGATTTAGTATCAAAGATTCGTCGCTTACCAACTTTTTATGCTGTTGACGACAAGCTGCTCGTGTTTTCTAACCACGTAGACGTTTCACATCTGTTGAAGTCTTTGCTTAAGCTAAACGATTTTGTCGGTAATAAAAACGCAAGTGATAACATGGAAAATTGTAATTTATTATTTCACAACATTTGTAAAGTACGTTTATCGACAAGGACTAACACGGTGAAATCTCATCAAAACAACCGTGAAAACGACAGTTTTAGCTCATAGCAGAGGTCACATACGAGTTCTATATATTCTATTTACAGAAAGTTTCAACACACGTTTTACTGAGTATATCCTTGATATAATAAACAAGCTATACACTTATAAGTGAAGTTCGTTTTATTTCGATTTTTTTATAAAAATATGTGCTGACAAAATAAGCAATCCAAAACATACTAGTATGGTATTTATTATATAAACCCAAAACAAATATATCAGTATGGTAATAAACAAGATTACGACACTTATGATATACAACATTGTTTATTAGCAAAAAGGGGACATAGGTAAACATAAATTTAGCATTTGTACTTTAGCAATGTCCAAAGACATATGCAAATTCAATTTATTTTGCTTTAGATACCGAAGGTGGAATATGATAGAATTCCGTAACGTTTATCCATGTTCCCTTTTTGTTAATAAATAATGTTGTATATCATAAGTGTCGTAATCTTGTTTATTATGAAACTTCGTTTTCCTTCGAACACATCGATTGCTGATATTAGTATGGTATTTATTATATAAACCCAAAATAAATATATTAGTATGGTATTTATTATATAAACCCAAAATAAATATATTAGTATGGTATTTATTATATAAACCCAAAATAAATATATTAGTATAGTATTTATTACATAAATCCAAAACAAATATATTAGTATGGTATTTATTATATAAATCCAAAACAAATATATTAGTATGGTATTTATTATATAAATCCAAAACAAATATATTAGTATGGTATTTATTATATAAATCCAAAACAAACATATTAGTATGGAATTATTATATAAACCCAAAATAAATATATTAGTATGGTATTTATTATATAAACCCAAAATAAATATATTAGTATGGTATTTATTATATAAACCCAAAACACAGCCGTTTAATTTCATAGTTTAATTTATACTAAACTTGCTCTATATTTAAGTGCCCTGTGGCTCAGAAATAAGTTTGAGGGCTTATAAAACTAAACACCGAGTTTCGATACTCCAGTTGGGCAAAGCACAGATAGCCCATTGTATAGCTTTGTGCTTAACAACAAAATACCTCTATATTCAAACCTGTAACCTACATTAGTTAAAATACATGATTAGGTGGTATTGAAAACTCTTTATACCTGTAATAAGCACAAAGATTTAACGTTAAATATGTAGCCTTTCAGACTGATTACTAAACGTAGTTTGTTTTCGCTATACTCTCATTCAAGTGACACCCATAAGTGATGATTAACACTGAAATTTACTAATACTAGTTTTAAATGTTATTGTAAACAACCTCCATTTTTTGTCTTTTTGTGATTTTTTAAAATATTTTATATGATCTGCCTTTGAAGAGTTCAGATCCAATAAATTCGAATTGAGATTTAAACAGAGCTCAGAAAGAAAATAGTATTGATATTTTGAATAAAATAACATATGTATTGAATCAACTGTATAAGAAAACCGCTGAGCCACCATGATTGAACCTTAAAATATAAATAAAATAACGAAAATATATTTTCGTGGTCAAGAACATATAAATTTTTACTTAATTTTGTGTGAAGTAAAATCACAAAAACTATGCCATTGTTCCCACTGTATGTCTGTAAAAGGGAAAGTAAGCTGGGTGATTCAATGGACAAGTTTTGTTTCTCGATAAAATAAAAAGAAACTGAAATAACAACATTTTTTAAATCAAAGTATATAATTACTTATGGATAATTTAAGATAGAAAATTATAAGTGTTGCAGTCAATCCTTTAGCATGGATGGTGGGTGGTAGGACGCTGCTGACGGATTTCGTTCCCTCTTGTCAGTAGTCGATGCAGTCAATCCTTTAGCATGGATGGTGGGTGGTAGGACGCTAATGACGGATTTCGTTCCCTCTTGTCAGTAGTCGATGCAGTCAATCCTTTAGCATGGATGGTGGATGGTAGGACGCTGCTGACGGATTTCATTCCCTCCTGTCAGTAGTCGAAAATTAAGGACGGCGGCAGATAGTTTTAATAACTTTCCCATAAATATACTACAATTACTACTTAACAATTAGTTGTATCAATAGCACTGAACTCATCGATCAGAAAAGAATTTACAAAAGCTTGATCAACAGTATAACACCTAGTTTGAACATCGTTTAATTTTATATGTATTTCGCAAGCAGGATATTCTACATTAATTGTCATGAATTAATCACACTATCATTCACATTTCAAAATGTGACGTAACTAAATAATATAAACGTAGATTTTACCTTATGTTATTGCTGAGCGACTCTTAGCATGACTGAAATGCTCAACAATTACTTTTCGTGATGGGCGATATAAGTAGCTCATAGCTTTAGCTCTAAGTGAAACACAACTAACCTCTTTAAAGTCCATGAAAGAGTTTAAATTGATAAATTAATTTAAACATTTCCCGCCTCTGGGGACAGGTACTTTTGCTTGTAAGGTATAATGTACAGTATTATTCTAAACGATAGTAGCATAACGTGTATGGTAAACAAAGGTTCATTTAATCATTTGCTTGTGTGTTTATCCTGGACCGTTTAAGCCGTGTTCAGGAAATTATTGTCTCAACCCGCTACTAGACACGCCATGAGGTATGGTGCGGTGCATTATAATGTTGAATAACATATAACATTTCTCCATAGAATTTCATCAATGCAGGCAGGCATTTCACAATTGTGCAGCGTGTGTGTGAAAGTGCGAAACGGTATTCATTAATACTTTAATTATTATCAGTGAACTTGTACCAAACGGCTAAAACAGTCGCACACCATAAAAGTAATCTACTACTCTTCACAGTTGAGTTGACACGGCCATATTCATTGCGTTTTCTGGACGTAATCCAAATAACAATTAATAGCTCCATATGATGATTTTGGTATTGTTCTTCTCTCCAGCTTCATCGCCCAAGGCGCCACAAATATCAACAGTTTGTGTGAGCATCTTGTTGCTAAGTGCGCCCTCTTCAAGTTCAATAGCGCGGAAGAACTCCTGCACAAAGTAAATATTTTCTCTTAAGGTCTCGACTTGTCATTAAAGTATGATGGATTGAATATCAGATGTTCATTTAAAAAATGCGTTTTTCACATGAACAGAAGTGTGATTAATTGTTAGCAGTATAAGTTGATTTTCCACACTCGTACCTCCAGTGGATTTTTCACTTCGTCAGCACATCACCCACAGAGAGGTTGATTAAAAAAGGTGGTGTGAGACTTTTATAGTTAGTGCTTCTCAACCGGTGTTCCGCGGAACCCTCGGGTTCCTCGACAGACATCCAGGGGTTCCGCGGAATGCAAGAGTTCCACATATTATAATACGTAAATACATACTAGTCACATATTTGCAATCCGACTACCTTATATTTATTTATTAATATAGCGGTTTTCATAATGACACAATATAACGACAAGTCACTGTGTTGTTTTAAATTAGTGAACAAACAGGTGCTTGAGTCATGTAAACTTTTATTATTTGAGAGAGCACTCTTCTCGTTATGTGTGCGTGTGTGCTAGAGTCATCGGCTCGAGAAATTTTCATGCTTTGCATGTATGTGTGTGGGTATATAGCTGCATTAAACATACGTACTCTGTCTGGAATTATTGAAACAGTATTACAGTAATATTCTTATTGTAATGAACGCTGTGGATTGTTCCGTTACACAAATTTGACACCAGAAGAATTCCATAAATTCAAAAAGGTTGAGAACCACTGGTTTATACCACAAAGCTACATATGATAACCATTCTCCATAAAGGTCTGAAAGTGTTTCTAATGCTTTCATGACTACAACTCGGTTCTGTTGACTGGCTGCTTTCTCTTTTGTCTATCAATTTGAAATTAGGGCTAGCTATGTAAAGATAGCCCTGTGTAGCTTTGCGCGAAAAAAAAATCTGAGAGACATTCAGATTTTCTCATTAGTTTCCTACTATTGCAACATAAAAAATACTTTCTTATTACTAAACAGACGAAGTGTTATTAAATCAAAATTCGATGATCGAAATAAAAAATACTATAAATTATTGAATAATTTTAACATAGAAATTATTACATTTGCTAACTTTGAACTGAAATGAATGATGTATATATATATATTCCGGTATTTTTGTTTATTTAATGAATTAATAAAATGAACATTTATGCAAAACTCATCTCTTTAACAAAAAGATTAATTAGTAAGCAACTAGAAAGGAACCATTGAGGCTATTGATTTAGAGACGCTTAACGAGAAGTTCGTGTGATAATAAGAGCTTATTTATTAAATTCAAACAGATAACATCATTAATATAGGGGCAGGCAAGGCATATTATGGTTAGTTTGCCGATTGCAGGTTTGAAGGTTCAACAAGATTTGAACCCCCAATATGTCGCTGGTTACTCTCTGCACTTTCAGGTGTCAGCGCGTTATAAAAGTGATAGTTCATCCAATTCAGATATTCGATTGAAATTAGCTTTATAGGCGGTGGGTGACTTGATTGGTTTCCTTCCTGTGACG
Source organism: Limulus polyphemus (assembly GCF_000517525.1). Classification (NCBI taxonomy): domain Eukaryota; kingdom Metazoa; phylum Arthropoda; class Merostomata; order Xiphosura; family Limulidae; genus Limulus; species Limulus polyphemus. Next base: position 250,500 of record NW_013666820.1, read on the forward strand.
GCTGTGCCTGAACCTTGACTATTTAGCTCATGAGTCGCATAAGGTGTTGTTCAGAATGAAAATACCGAATACTGAAAACAAAAAGTAGCAAGAAAGTAATGTGAATTGTAATAGTTATTTTCTAATTAACTATTAAATAAATATATTGGTTTTCGATAAAGGATTAATTTGTATCAAATAGCAACATATGAGATAAATAGATGGCACCCTGGTGCAAACGATTTATGAATGTTTCAAAAAATATTAGTCCATATAAGAGGTTTAAAGACGTTAACAATTCATAATATTTGACTTATAATACTTTCGAAACACGTGACGAGTAATGTATGTATAAAGTTCTTAATAATTAAGCTTAGCTTTAGATAAACAAACTAACAGATAATTTGTTTTGAAGTTCGTGCTAGCTGTCCCTAATTTTGAAGTGAAGGCAGCTAGTCAACACCACACACCAATAACTTTTGGGTTGTTCTTAACCAAATATTGACAGTCATATTATAAGCCCTCTACAGCTGAAAGGTCAAGCACCGGATTCGAACCTGCGAACCTCAGATTGCGAGTCAAATGCCCTAATCACCAGGCTATGATAGACCAATAAACAGATAGAAAGATATATATATATATGTAACTGTGCCACGTGGATGCCTAAGGCAAGAATAATATTATATTAAATATTACTTAACTTGATCCCCAAAACAAAGTTACTGTTCTATTTTTGATTACTTTATTTGTAAATATCACAAGAACAAGAGAAAAGAGAATATAGTAATGTAGCACGAGAATAAAACATAGAACTGGGGAATAAAACTCCTGTGCAAAGATATACAAAGGGTATCTGTGCATAGCCGTTCCTATTTTGAGCTGACGTACCAGAAGGAAGGCAGATAGCCCAAAAGATCCACCGTCTTTTCTTGTGTTACTCTTGAGTGATCGAATAGTGGAATTTGAATGTCACTCTCATAGCGCGCACATCGTCCCAAAGTGCAGAGCTTGTTATACGGCAACGGTCAGCAACCACGAACATTCGATTAACAGTCTGGGCATGCTAACGAAAAGGCCACACCCTGTCCATCTATGGAGTAACAATAATTTGTTATACAAATATAACACTTATAATAGTGGCGTATAATGTGACTTCTGGACGTTAACTAAATAGGAAAATATTATAATTGATTAAGACTGTAACGAAGGTTCGAAACACATTAATAAACGAAGGTTCGACCCTTCGACAGAACTAGTTTACTGATGACGTCACCATAACTACTAGTTTAAACACTAACAGTTTGATTAGTAAATAAATACGGCCCTTCTATTGCAACGAAAAGTTAAAAAGTTAAAAGTTATTCGTTATTATCGGTAAACATTTTTAACACCAGGGTTCATTAATTAAACATACACCTTGGATAATGGCGTCAGCTAAATGAATGAACAATAAAAATAATAATAAACAAACAGAATAACGTAACAATAACAATTTGCTTAAAAAATGAATATGGACTTTCTTACGTCTTAAACGCTAGACATTCAGTACATTTTATTGAGGTACTGCAGCTGTTACTCCTATCCCCCTGTGCTTCACAATAATGTCATTCGATACATTTTATTGAAGTACTGCAGCTGTTATTCCTATCCCCCTGTGCTTCACAATAATGTCATTCGATACATTTTATTGAAGTACTGCAGCTGTTATTCCTGTGCTTCACAATAATGACATTCAGCACATTTTATTGAAGTACTGCAGCTGTTATTCCTATTCCCCTGTGCTTCACAATAATGACATTCAGCACATTTTATTGAAGTACTGCAGCTGTTATTCCTATCCTCCTGTGCTTCACAATAATGACATTCAGCACATTTTATTGAAGTACTGCAGCTGTTATTCCTATCCTCCTGTGCTTCACAATAATGACATTCAGCACATTTTATTGAAGTACTGCAGCTGTTATTCCTATCCTCCTGTGCTTCACAATAATGACATTC
>NW_013666820.1:253389-265960 GCF_000517525.1 Limulus polyphemus
AAGAATCTTGATTTTGTCAGTAAAGGCTAGTATATCATGATGATTTCAGATATATTGACCCAAATAAAACCATTTTTGAATTAGATTTTTAATAATTTTATCCTTTTTTATTATTCTCCATTAAACACAGCTCTCTCACTTTCTTTTTTTTTTGTACATTTTTCTTACTTTACATTTTACATATATAGCTCACAAAGGCATTAACTTCATTTTACTTTACGTTTTAAATATATAGCTCACAAAGGCATTAACTTCATTTTACTTTACATTTTAAATATATAGCTCACAAAGGCATTTATTTCATTTTACTTTACATTTTAAATATATAGCTCACAAAGGCATTAACTTCATTTTACTTTACATTTTTGCCCCCCAGTGGCACAGAGGCATTCTGCGGACTTACAACGCTAGAAACCAGGTTTCGATACCCGTGGCGGGCAGAGCACAGATAGCCCATTGTGTAGCTTTGTGCGCAATTACAAACAAACAAATTTTACATTTTAAATATGTAGCTCACAAAGGCATTTACTTCATTTGCTGAACTACTGAAATAACAGGAGTAAAAGGTGGATTTTGCAGTTTCGTCCTAACTGAGTGGTAAATAATATCTTACATCATACATTAATCATTTACAGTAAATCTAGTCTTTTTGTCGAAACGTCCTTCAGTAAATTTCATGAGATTTCTCATAATGCTATATAAATCATCCAAATATAAAATCGAGGCTAATTAGGATAGTTTTGTGTTACAGATTTATTAAGGTAATGTGATATTCCGAGAAACCGAATTGACCAATAGAAGTAAGCTAAAACAAATTATAGATGAAATTGGTAAATAATACGTTGAACTATTGTGCTTTATCAAAGTACTGCGGATTTTTAAATAATGGTATGTCTGTGTTTGATGGATGTGATAATACATTCGTTGCCAGTTTTAATCTGCGTGTATTGTGATCGATCCAAGATCAACTCTACAAGAAGCCGAGGTTTTCTTTACACTGACGAATGGTTGTCACTGTAAAACAAGTAGTTTTCATTATACTATAGTGATAGGACATTAGTGGGGTTATCGATGGTTTGAGATGACAGATTAAATTATTAAGACGTTTTATCTCATGTATCCACTTTCACTCCGTTGTGTTTGCTGCATATTCGCCTTGAAAGTGTTTACTGCAGACCCAAAGAAAGCACGCGTTCTGTTTCTTGTTAAAAACAGAACTACATAGTAGAATATGATTTTTAGTCTCGTAAGCGCTCAGACTTACTGTTGAATCACAGTATAGTGGGACAGGAACGAAAGTATTCATAAGGATAAATGTGTCAGGAATGGGAGTGGCTTTAAGAACTACACTATCCTACCAAAAGTCATGGGACACACCTCTCATTGCAGGAAAATGGATGTGACGACGAAATGTGCAAATAGTTTGGTCTATAAAGGTGATTAGAAGTTCGCTCGGAAGTCATTACGCCGAATGATTAGTACATAGAAAAAGCCAACAGAGTTTCAGAATGGAAGGAGAGTTGGATATTATTGGGGAATATGTCTGTACGTGCTATTGCGCAACAATAATACATTCCCAGGTCGGCAGGTGGCAACGTGCTGAAGAAATGGAAGTCCACAGGTGACAATGAGCCCATGAAACGACCAGGTAGGCGTAAAATACTGACTGACAGGAGCCGACGCGCGTTGAGAAGGCTGGTTACCTCATCTCTCCGTCAGACCCTAGAGAATCTGTGTTTGGAGATGCGAGCAGCCACAAACAATCCTCTAAGTGTTTCCACAACACGTCGAGAGCTGCACACCATGAATTTTCAAGAAAGAGCTGCAGCTCACAAGCCGTTGATAACAAAAACGAATGCACGCCATCGATTGGCATGGGGCAAGGCACACCGAACCTGGACCGTGGGTCAATGGAAATCGGTCCTGTGGAGCGACGAGTCACGCTACACGCTCTTCCAGTTTGATGGACGTGTTTAGTTACGGAAGATACTTGACGAACACTTATTACCTGAGTGTGTTGTCCCAACAGTTAAGTTTGGAGGTGGCGGTATCATGGTCTGGGGATGCTTCTCGTGGTATGGATAGGGTCCACTAGTCGCAGTGCATGGATCCATGAATTATGAGTCCTACATTGATGTTCTAAACAATTCTGTGTGTCCTACATTGTGGCAGTTGTATGGTACCGGCCCTTATACCTTCCAACATGATAACGCTGAATGTCAAACAGAAAGGATTGTGAACGCGTAGTTTTAAGAGAATAACATTGGAACATTGCAGTGGCCAGCACAGAGCCCCGACCTCAACCCGATAGAACGCCTACTACCTTACTAACGCTTTAAAGGAGGAGTGGAGCACAATACCATCAGCTTTCTACCAGAAACTAGTAAACAGTCTTCCACTATGCATTGAAGCAGTCATTAAGGCCAAAGGCGGGCCAAAACGCTATTAATTTCTTGGAATAGAGACATGTTTTATTCATAATTACCCGTGTACCATGACTTTTGGTAGGATAGTGTACATTATATATCATTGGACAAAACAATTATTTTACTGAGCAGGTGAGCAACCACATCTTGGGTTTAACTTTGTTTCACCGCTTAAAATATTTCTAACCCCCCTGATGTTAAGATCCTTATTAAAAGTACTAATAACGTTGACATTTACTAGTTTTAGAACTATAATGCCAGTATTATGTTTTAAAGTATTCAAAATTTCACATTTTTTCTTGTTAAGTTTGATTTTCGAGAACTGAAACTGTTAGCTCAAATTTACTTTAATGTGAAAATTATCAAAAGTTCTCTTTTATTGATTAGCCATGATTAGTCACATGGAAAATCCCTTATCCTAGGTTTTGATTAAACAGGATTAATACTTCCGTAAAGATTAACTTTAACTGATCTTCTAAATTCAATTATAGAAACTAAAATATACGTTATATAAATATAATATTGAATGGGCAGAAGACCGAATGCGATATAGAGCTTTTCATGGCTGCCCTATGGACCACTTAGGTCTGGAAAGAACTGATGATGATGATATATCATTTAAAACTACTAACGAGTTTCGACCATAGTCAGTCTGAGTTTAATTTATTTTTAGCTGTATCATAGTCTACTTTTACAGGAGCGTCTGCCTTACTATTACTAGTTTAGGTGAGATCTTTTGTCACATTTGCGTTTTGATTAAGATAAATGTGAACGTGCCAAATGTGTTCCAGAAATATTCTTACCAAGAAAGAATCTTGATCAAAGTAATCTTCAAACAAAACACAGCCTGAAACGTGTTATTTGTAACTACAATGCTAAACTAGTTCATATTGAAAAACATAGGTGTAATCGTCACGAGAGATGAGGAGGACGTGTCCCCCGCACCTTTTTGAAGGACAAGAAAATGACCCCTTCACATTGCAGCTGAAACTTTTTCTCAACAACTTACTCGAATAACCACTAGTTAGCAAACTGGCGGGCTCTAAGACCAAGTGAAAACTCACGGTTAGCAACCGAGGCAGCTAGCTAGCTTACTCCTGTCATGGTTGGTGCTCAATGCATTGCCTCCCATTCTCGCATACATTTTTGAAACCCAAATTACGCCACTGGAAAGTTCATTACATATGTTAGATAATAATTCAAAATTAATTTAAAAAGTCAGTAAATATGAATTTTTGGACAGCCAGAAAAATTCAAATCTCTAGCCAGTACATTATTTCCAACAATATGATCCGAAATATAGTAAAATAAAACTGTTAGCATTTAACATGTGTCCAGTTGTTTAACCATACATCTAACGATTTGTTTCAGCTACAGATTTTCAAGTACTATATCGCCTTGCCGTATTATTGATTTAGTCTAACACAAAAATTAAGCTTATTTAGTAGTAATATACCTGAGATTGGTAATAATTTAAATAACATCATTCTTTATAGGCTCAGTATCGATATCCATTAAAAAAGAGTGTGTAACATGAGTTCAACTAAGAATAAATAATAGCGTTTTAAGTGCTATCATGCTTCGCCAGCTGTGACAATCTACGTCCAAAGACTTATTAAATATTAATGTTATACTTTTACAAAGGGCTTCTAATTGTGTTTAATCTTAAATTTATCGTTCATAAAACTTTGGATTAAGTACAGTTTTCAAAAACTAATGTTAACTGAATGTTCCAAAACAATTTATACGAATGGTTTGGTTCGAGGAAACAACGCCACGTGCTATAAGGGCTCATATCAAGTTCTCAAAATATCACGAACTCTCTAAGTTACACTTTAATATAATTATAATACTTGTTTGAATTTTTGTCAAGTCCGGCCAAAGGAAGAGAAATTCAAAGTGAGAATTTCCAGGTTAACCGGTATTTTCCTTGGTCAGTAAGAACTTTAAAAATGATTTCAAAATAGCAGCTGCAATTTGAAGAAAGTTTTCATCGGTGTTTACATTCAAAGACTTAAAACAAATGCTAGTGTAGTATCATTATTTCTTTTAGAAGATGAAGTGATTATAGTTTAACAACTTAGCTGTAAAATGACTTTTTCAGTTATTTTGTTTCATTTTCCTTGTTGCAAACTTCCCCCAAAACAGTGCAGTCTTCCTAGGTGTCGTGTAACTTTGGTTTTTCACTCCTTTGTTTATAAAACTTTAATGTAAAACAAAAAAAAACGTTATAGAATTAGGATTAGATGTATAACACAAGGTTAATACAGTTTTCTCCCACTCACGCTGTGGTTGTTTGCCAGTTCGTGATTGATAATAAAGTCAATTCAACTGATAAATAAATAACCAGGTATAAATGATAAATAAATATGTAATGTTGTATCATTAATTCTAATTAAATATATATTGATGATATATATATATATATATTGATGATATATATATTTATTTATTTATATCCCAATCGGCTTGATGAGCTTTTGGTATTGACCGAAAAGCCTCGTCGACACTGAATATGAAGGATATAGTGTGGTTGACATATTGTGACATATTCTCGTTGGCTTTCACTCATGGGTTCCTAGAATTTGAATTGTTTTTATCCCTTCCTAGAATTTTTTCTTGTTGTTTGTTTTTCGCACAAAGAAATATTACATATCTGAAGTTTAATATTTTATTATCAAGATATTCGCTGCTGTCGAGGTCTGATATATATATTTCCCCATAATAACTACTATAAACTTTGTTAATAAACACAGTGGAATGACAGTGAACACTTGACTGAATGTTTTAAGGCACTTCTTGGAATCCGACCAAGTTATTCTTCTCTGGTGTTTTTAATTATTCAGGAAGCGCTAGTGACGTTCCAGCAAAGGTAATGAAATAAACTTCTCTTTATTAGATATTGGCGATCGTCCTTTAATGTAAATGTGATTCCTGTTTCCCAGTAATTAATCAACCTAGTAATTAAGCGAAGAAATTATAGCTGTCATTCCTATGTAGATATAGCTAGCTAAGCTAAGAGCCAGCAGACAAGTAAATGTCGAAGAAAAGTTTTTAAAAAGGAATATACATATATATATTTCTGTCTTTCTTTGTCGATTTATCTTTCCATCAAGCTTTATCTTTTACGATATTTTAGATTTCAGCCTTTTTTATATCCAAGTGGTTAAGACTTTTGTGATCGATTTGATAAGCACAGGTTTCGATAGAAGAATGGGTAATTGTTGGATTCACAGGCACAGAGCGTGAGACCATCCTAATAGAACAATGATATGTCTTTGTTCAAACCACCAACCAGCTTCCTCATCAGGAAAGTCAAACCCATAGAATACGTTGTGCTGAAGTCAACAGGATCACTTCGTACGAACAATCCCGTCTACTGTCCAAATAAGAACTACAAGGAAAATAACAAGTTATGTGGTAAAACTGTAGATGAGAAAGTAACACGCATACGTCCGATTTTGATACCTGTCTCATCTCAAACTAGATTATACTGTTAATGCAATAGGATGTTATATTACAATTTTGGAAACTGTTTATTGTAATAAATTTCATAGGTATTCTGTTTTTATGCAATGTAAGTATTTGATTTATTATTAAATATTCTTAATTATGTGGGTATTAGAAATTTGCCTCATAGGCGTTACTTTTGTATGTTTTGTTTGACATAAGTATCAGTAAGTTAAGTTGTTTCTGGAGGAGAGAGAATGATACCAGTAATTAGAGAAACAATAATTCAATATTTAGTCACATTCCATAGTAAGTAGTTATTGAATTTGGATACCAATTAAGTTGTAACTATAGGATATTGTGCTTTAAGATACTTGAAGAAATTGAGATGGAAAATAGACTTTATCAGAATTTGAATTTTTTTTAGATAAGTTACCACTTTTATTACTTATAATAAGTAAAAGTTCAGCAAGTAATCCTGTTTGTTTGTGAAAGTTTCTACAAGGTGTAGATTTGATTTTGTAATAATCTTGTAAATTATTCGTTAATCTCAAGATAGCCCCCCAGTGGCACAGCGGTATGTCTGCGGACTTACAATGCTAGAAACCGGGTTTCGATACCCGTGGTGAGCAGATCACAGATAGCCTATTGTGTAGCTTTGTGCTTGATTACAAACAAACAATCTCAAGATAATCTATATAAATACCATATAATACAAATTTATCGTCAAGAGAAAGATTACTGCAAGTCTGAGAACTCTTACGAAAATTGAAAGCACGTTAGGAATATTTTACTCGTGGTGTGATTACTTGAAAATAAAATGGAAGAATCTCATGGAAAATTGGAATAAAATGTCAGAAAAGGAAAAAAATTAAAAAATTCCGGGAGTTATATGAAGAAAATTTTAAAATATATTTAGCGGGGAATTAAAAGCATGACCATCGGTTTAAAAGAGAACTCGCAATCCTTAAAGAACAATTTAACACAAATATGAAGAAAGTTGTGCAATAAGTTATGAATGCTAAGATAAACATTGGTGCAGAGTGCTTGTCAAGGAGGCCTGAAAATGATAGAAGGTTAGAGCTAAAGACATTGGTATCAGATTTATAACTATTCCAGAAAGCTAAGATAGTCTTGTCACATTACAGATTACCATAGTAGTGATGAAAATAAAAACCAGATACTGACCCCAAGAAACAAAGTATACTATTTTCAGAACAAGCTTGCATGTTTATCAATTAACTGAATCTCTAAGATCTTGTAACCAGGAATACCAATTAAGGATTATTCGAGGTACCACCATCATTCTGCTTCACGTATATATCTATCTGTACACTCATGCTTTCTAAAACTGATACACAACAAAGTCACATCCAGTGACAAAATCCTACTTAACGAAACACTTCTTCTCTCGCCCCCCCCCAGCATCAGGATTTCAATTACCACTTTCACCTTCTTCACATGCAGAAATATTAACAATTCGCGAGAGCAAAGTATTGTGGAATATGGAATATACGAGGATTGTCCACAAATTGGTGACCTGTCCTAGAAAAAATCTGGAATGTGTGATTTTTTTCCGATAAGTATTAAGTTTGAACTTTTTTATGAGTAAACAGTACGTAATATATAACTTAACGAGCTTGTTTTATGTGTTGCGAATTTTTAAAGAAAAGAAGACAGCAGTGTTAAACGTCATGGAGAGGATCGAACTCGGTGCCGTGATCACATATTTTGTTAAAAAGAAAACGACACCGCAAGAAATCCACCAGGACATGAAAGCAGCATTGAGAGAGGGTGCTTCAGCATATTCAGCAATGGAAACACCCAAGTTCACCCACCTGAAAAAAAGTTCAATTCATAAACATCAGTTGGGAAGGTAATGGCATAAATCTTTTAGGATGCCAAGGACATTTTACTAGTTGATTAAGTGGAAAAGGGTCAGACCTTTACAGGATATTACTATGCATCGTTAGTTAACAATTCGGATCAAGAAATCAAAGAAAAACAGAAGAAGATTGCTCAAAAAAGGTGTGCTCTTCCATCAGGAAAAAGCCAATAAATCGAGTGCTGCTTTGAGCGCTATCCATAATGCTGGCTTCGAATTACCCAATCACACTCCTTACTCAACGTATGTAGCTCCAAGTGGCTTTTGTTTCTCTCCCTAAACCTGAAAATCTTGTATCCAATATTTTAGAGTTTTGGTGATTTCGTACATACCGTCCAGTTGTGGATCGAGGACCAAGAAGGAAGTTGCTTTCAGAAGGGCATAATGGCCTTACAGCGCAAAAAAGAAGGTTGGTTTCAGACAGGCATAATGACCTTACAGCACAAAGAAGAAGGTTGCTTTCAGAAGGGCATAATGCCCTTACAGCGCAAAGAAGAATTTTGCTTTCGGACAGGCATAAAGGCCCTTGACTTAATTAAAGAAGTATAATCTGAAATAATTCTTGAGGTTGTTCAGAAGACTTCACAATATAAGAGGGGTCATGCTTGTTTATTGGCATATTATACTTAGTTTCTTCTGTAGGAATGGAAAGCTTATTACAAGGAATATGTTAAAAATTAGTTGATTGTAACCCCCAATGGATTTATAACTATACAAACATTACGATTTGCATGTACATTTCCTAAGTTCCGTTTTTTGTGGACTTATCATTAGCTTTCTTCGAAATTTGCACCAGATCAATGGATTAGTCACAGGCTAATTTTATTTCGTGCTAACACCAATTTATAGGTATGATATAAACCTTAGAAAACATACCCGTCATTTTCTCATTTATGGAACATCTGTTGTCATCAGAAGAGCACAATGTACATAATTAGATACACACACGCGCACACGAATACGCACACAATATACACAGAGAGGTATAACGTTCGTAAAATATAATTTTTGGCTACTTAACAATGTCTAAAATGCATTTTAATAATAAAGCTGTCTAATTTTATTATGCTATCGTGTTAGCAGTTGCAACTTGAGTTTCGCCTTTAGGATACTATATATTTCAATGTGTTTTATACATTAAAACAATGGTATTTAAGCGTACTATATATTTCCTATCTCCTTATTTAATATATCTTCAAAGTTTCGTTACATGTTAAGCATATATTCTTAATGTATATAACGTCAGTCATGTGAGCCAGTAAGTTGTTCCTTCTCTAGTTGCTCACGAAACTAAGTTATTCAACTAGGATGTCGCATACACTTTCTCACGGAAAAGAACATACTGTATAGAAATAGACAGTGAACTTTTCCACTGGCAAGTCAGATGATACCCCAATTATACAATATCCCTAGGTTTGAAGTGAGAGTGGTCATCAGTCACGTGGATAGTGCCTGCAGTCTTGAGAAGATGTGCACAAGTAGGCGAGACAGCAGGCATGAACTGGTGAACATAGTGACTCATGGAGGAGTGTTGAGCCTCACTGAGTAACAGAGGAGCCTGAAGTCAAGCAGAGGTGATGGACGAATTATCTTAGGTAATTTGCTGTTCTGTAATTCAAGGGTAGTGATTTATGAATTGATCAAGTGTAAGGGATCTCTGTACAAGCTAGGATATCTCATTCTGGTTTTGGTCTAGAGTCCATTAAAGAGATATTTATGGAAAACCACAGTAAGTGTAATAGAAGCTAAACAAGTAATACTCCTGACACTTAAAAGTGTGACAAAAAAAAGACTTAGACCATTTTCTGAAGCATTTAAGGTAGATCAAAGCTTGAAATAGATGTACTCTGGAACAGGTTATTCAATGCTTGACCCTGAGTTTGGATAGTCCAGCCTCTTATGCTGTTGGTAACTTGAAGGAAGTACAACTGCAATACATTTAGCCAAGTTGTGTCGACATTTCAACCCAGCAGAAAACTAAGCTGTCCATGAAGCTGATTTTATGGCTCTAAAAAGGGGTCCTTCAGAGAACTTGAGATAATGAGGCATCACTTGGGTGCAAGACATCTTTGTCATCTTAATAGAGACAGTTCTGGTAGTTCTGGTGATAACAAGGTTTGATTTTATGACACAAGATACGTCATAACAGAATAAAATGCCCTCAGCAGCAGCTGCAATGCCTGTGCATCAGACAAACACCCTATTCAGGTGAGGGCCTCATGTCAAGTTCCAGCTTTGCCAAGAGCAAACCCGCAGCAAATATATTACAACACAGCAACACAACCCCACTGGCTCCCATAGATTGGGCAGGACTTCCCTGATCCACTTACGATATTTGTGCAGCACTCAATGCTAATGATGCCTTTGCCTGGATGTTGCTCCATAAAGGAGGACCAGAGCATCTGCCTTGGGTGTAAGCTGAAGGGTCACTTCAAAATGAACTGCCTGTACATTGCTGTGCATCAAGATATGAGGTGAACAGTTTCGGTCAACTGTACAGCAGATGCAGGAATTTCAGCAGTGAACTGAAGTTACTGCTACTTACACTTTGTAAAACTAATGAAAGTTGAATTGGGCCTGGCCAATAATTTGGGGAGGAGTGCAGTAGACAGCTTGTACTCAAAGGTTTGATGATCAGTCCAGCTCACTCTGGGTACACTGGATGGTTTTCTAATTGAAATGTAGCTCACCTGTTGCAAAGGTAAAACTGACCAACAGTTTACATAGTAAGTCCATTCCTAGAATATCAGAGCCACACCCAAGACTAGCGATGATTGTCTTTGTTATGGTGCTGATCTTACCTAGATGTAATTGGAGATGTCACATTTGGTATGTCATCATTTGCCAGAATGAAGTTAGTGTTAACTGGCTAGAGTAGTGGCTGCATTCAGAGTGCTTGGTATATGGTGAGTGAATCCAGTCCTTGCAGTTCATTGGATTAACTAGGAACCCTGTCTCTTGCCCTTGTACTTTCACAGGCTCATAAAAAATACCCACACAGATCAAATTAAACAGTGATCTGTTCAAGATGATGTGAAGTATTTGTGTCATTCTGTAATTATAAGAACACAGCTATCAAGATTCCCTCTGTAATTGATGTCACCATGACAGGCAAAGTGGGAGTAGCCAAAGCTAGTGGTAGTGAGAGTATTACTTCCATCATTCTGTATCTGAAGTCAAGTACTCGGTTTCCAACACATCTTAATCTGCTCATTGAGGATTGTGTAATCAATCTTGATTAAAAACAGTGGCAGAAGCTCAGTGAGCTGATATTTGTATATGTTGATGTATTTGAAGGAAAAAATGACTAACTAGGTGAAACAGAAGTATGTTGCCATCACACAGTTATGGGCAATGCATAAACAATTAAACAACTGACATGCAGGTTTTACTGAAACACTTGAGATGTATACAGTACCAAAATACATAGGATGTTAAAGAAAGGAGTTATACAGCCTTAAGAGAGTATTTAGTCATCTGCAGTTGTAAATGTCAGGATGGAGAGGATATGCCAAGGTTCTGTGTTAATTTTAAACAGGTGAACCTGGTGACTCATGTCAATGCAAGTAGTTAGGGCTGCATGCTGAACACGTGCTCTGACTCATGGGGGAGAGATAGAGACTATGACTAGAGACGATTACATCATAGTTCTATGAAGTAACACTAAAGGGTGCTACTGTCTTAGAGGACTAGAGGACGTATTGCTTGGGATGCCATCATAGCTCCACGAAATTTCAGAATAGGATAGAGGAGTTTGGATTATGAAGTCATTGCACAAATACTTCACGAGCGAACCACCAGAGGGTAATGCAGATCAACATGTCTCAACATATCATCAACTTTATAATTTTTGCTTCAGTAACAAAGTCTTAAAATTAATATTTTATCTAATTTGTACAACATTTTTTTACAATTATCAGTACTGAAAAGTTTTTATCACAATTACACTTTTTGCATTATAAGTAAAACATTAAATCTGCTATTTTAATCTCTAGTTTTTATCATGATGATCAACTTTATAGGTTTTTTTACACATTTAATTGCATTATGTACGTCTTACAAATGTGGGCAGTATTACTAAGGTACTATAGGTGGATGGTCTTACTAAGTATAGTGTTTCTATGTTCAGATGATGTTATTATAGGAAGATAGTGTTACTATAGGCCCATAGGGTTGCATATAGATTTCACTTTGTCTCAACTTATGTGTATAGTTTTCATTTGTATATTAAATTATATCACATGTGTTTCTCAAAAGTGGACGGTGTTTCTATAGGTGAACAGTGTTACTATACTCCCTTAGGATTGCATGCAAATTTCAACTTGTCTCAACTTATGTTTATAGATTTCATTTATATACTTAACTGTATTACATGTTTGTTTGTTTTTACAAAGGTGAATGGTGTTAATAAAATGTTTAATATACTGATTATCGTTTTCACTTCTATATTTAATCTGCATGAGAAATTTCTTGCATTTTCTGATGCTTTATGTGGAAAACACTTATCACTAATTCATTGTTTACATTTCTATAATTAATATATTGCATAACGTACTTTTATACATATTCACCCTGAAAAGGACGTTTATTTATATCTTTAAATAATATACAATAATTTCATGCTTAGCTTTATAACTTAACCTATATAATTGTTCTGTTAAAGCTTACTTTAAAGGATCTACATACATAGTTATGTTTAACCATTAGTATTGTAAAAAAACTTTATGTTTACCTTTCCGTATATATTTTCATTTTGATGTTTGTTTGTTTGTTTTTAATTATGCACAAAGCTTCACAAAGACTATCTGTG
>NW_013666820.1:266960-271624 GCF_000517525.1 Limulus polyphemus
GAGGGAATATCGACCTCCTACTATGAGAGAGGGCTGATAGGATTAAAAGTTCAACATGACAGAAAAGAAAATTTTATGAAAACAAAAGATGAACAAGTGAATTATAGTCACTATTTATGTGTATACATTCATCATTAAGATTTCAATCTCAAACATATATTTACATTATACTTAATATTGAAAATAAATTGTTCAAATTCTATATAATAATATATATTTTTTACATAAATTCAAAAATATTAGATTATAAATTAAATTTTCATCGTACCTAAGATTGGTTAGTGATGATCAGCTTTTATATGTCACTGAATTTTAAAGTCAGTAAACATGGTTTACTGGATTTTTCACTTTACATAGTGATACAAAACACTAAATGTGTATTCATGATATTCTATTTCTCAGTATTTGGTGGGACATGTTCAATATGTATGTTTCAGCTAACGTACAATACTTGCATACTTTCTTTACAATTAGGCCCCATCAACTGATTATCCACGTTTCTACAAATGTGTTTAATCATCTAATACAAGTCTCCATATAGATATGTTATCATCAATGTATGTAAGTAAAATTACATATGCTAAATAATACTGTTATCACAAATACTCAAACATTTATTCACAAAACTAAGTAAAATCACAGAATTAACACATATCACACATGCTGAAACATTTATCAACAAAACTTCAAGAATTAGATACAGTGATATACTATTTATGTAAAGCTCTTAGCTTTTAAAATATTGGTTTATCTTTCCCACGATTTTTGTACATTATGTCCATATTACCATTTATTAATTTCAGTTCAGTATGTAAGATTTTTAATATAATTTATAAATGAAAAACTTAGTGTACAACTCTTGTATTTTGCTGAGTTTATTGTACAAAAACATTTTATGCTCACTACTCAGTAAGATTAAACTGTGCCCGGTGAAAAGTCTACAAATATTCAAAAAACATAATTTATATTCATCTTATGTTCATAATTCACTAACAAAAAGTAACTTAATTATATTCTTTTCAGACTAAAGATCAAATGCCAGATAATTATGTGTGTAGCTTAGTCTTTTATGATAAATTATACCCCATGAACATCAATTTGTAACACGAAATGAATAAAAATAGTTTTTCTAACATCAAGTTTGTTACAAGTATGTTTGAACATCTAATACAAGTCTCCATTTATACTTCTTACATAAAACTCATGTTTTATTACAGTCCAGTGTTCTGTCATTAATATATGTAAGTAAAATAACAAACTTAACAAGTATCAAACATACTGAAAAGTTCATTAACAAACTTCAAGAATTAGATATACTAACATACTATTCATGAAAACTACAAACCTCTTAGTTTATAAAATACTGACCTACAGTCCAATGTAATAATACCTGCAGTATATACTTGTTCCAGCATGTTATTAGTCAAGTAGAATAAATCACCATAAATGAAACATATGGGGCATTCCCCAAAGTGATTCGAGCTAATACGATCATAGAATGTTTCTCCATTCAGAAATTCTACAACAGTATCAGGATCTAGTATGATATAAAGGATGGAGAATATTTTAACTATTGTGAGGTTATGTCCCTCTATCATTGGAATAATAAGTACTATGAATACCATAGTGGACGTTTTCAATATGATTATGTACTTGTAAGCTCTGTGATCTCACGACAAAAGATATGGTTTACAAGAAAATACATATCTATCCTTTTACATGAAATCAGTTTATGTAGAGCATTCATATAAATTCAGATAAAAATCATGTCAGTCATTCACCAACGTGATCAGATTTATCTCCAGGGACTGCTAGTCAAAGTCCATGCTTATTATACTTAATTTAATATTATTCCTACCATATAACAAAATAATAGAGTTTTAGTTTTACATCTTAAATATCAATGAAATTGTTATAAGATTTACGAAAATTAGTAGTAAAAGAAATAAGATAAGGTCATAGCACGTTATCACGCAGTTCTTCCTTAAGTCAGTCATAAAAACCTACATTCATATATTAGGAGCCAACAATGTCTAGTAGAGATGAAACAACCATTATCCACTCTTGAAGTGATTTTATGATCATTGATAAAAATGTTCTTTAGTTTAATAAAGATGAGACTAACATTATCTACTCTCAGTGGATTTTATAATGGTTGATTCAAACATTCTTTTGATGGTAAATAAATGCACAACGTAGAGCTTCTTACTACTGCACTGTTTATTTTCGTCGGCTAATGTTCAACAGCAGCCTCGAGGTCTCATGCTGAGACCATCCGGGTACACTGCCAAGGGTTTATAAAATGTAGACAAGCACTTTGATAGTAGGTAGCGTAGTTTTCCTCGTATAGTAGCATAGTCAACCACATAGTTCTGTTTTAAGTTACAGAGTCTCAAAAACTTATTTTCAAATTACACTAAACACATACAATGACTTTTTTGAGCTACAGAATGTCCAAGTACAGAGCAACAAGACTGATAATATTTCTTTACAAGTCCTTCTTTACTGAACCTTTACTACAGGTTTCCAATGAGAAGAAACATAACATCATGACTCTTAGTGCCAATACTGTACTACAAAGAAATAAATTGTTGCAGTTGTATTCTTTGTGAAACTTTACAATGCTATCTGTATGATAAAAAGCTCACCTATTAGATGGACCATTTGTCGCTTTTTTTGTACTGCATCATCTGGGTCCATAAAACAGAATAGTTGATGGACTATTTTTAATGTCCTGACCCTGGGAACTGTACGTGAGTTAAAGCAATTTCTACGATAGAGATAGTAAGCCATGCAGTAGTAGATTCCACTACCGACTGGATATAACAATTAATGCTTCAGGAGCTACAGAAATAACAACTAAAGGACGCTGAAGTAGCAAGGGTGCTCCTTTTCATGCAGCAAGGTGAAGCATGGTCAACATAGATCGAGGAACAATGCATATTCATATATAGCCTGTGGCACTTGATGATCAGTCACAAGTGCAGGTAGGCATACAGGACCATTTTCTCAACCATAGAGACATGTTTCTCAGAATGTGTTACAGATAATGGTTAATGCAACCCAGAGAAAAGTCCTAAACAGAGTAAATTCCAGCAAATAATTGCTGGTTCTTCTTCACAGAAGATAACCTCTGGATACTGCTGGTCCTCTGCCAGAAACTGAACATGGTAACTTATATGAGCTGGTCGTTATTGATTACTTCATCAAATGGACCAAGGCTTATACATTGATTGCTACTTCAGCACAATGCATAGCTGGTGTGTTGGTGGAGCACTGAATAGTCCCATTTGGGGCACCTAAAGAAATTCATGTGGATTAGAGAACTAATTTCAATAGCCATATATCCTTTAAATTGTGTATACTAGGTGAGGTGAAGATGTGCAGTTTGCCTTATCACTCACAATCTGGTAGTTTTGTAGAATGGGTAATACAAACTGTCAAGCAGATACTTACAAAATTTATTACTTTTGATCAAACCAGCAGAGATAAACTTGTTGCATGCCATGATGGTATACCATGAATCAGAATAGAAGTGGACTGTTTTTTGTTTTGCCAGACTTGCTCATTTTTGGTTGAGAATATTGCTCCTTGTGGATTTTGTGTATGGTCTTTCTCCTAGAGAAGATGTGCCACACTATCCAGAAAAAAAAACAAAAAAAACATGTAGAGTAGCTAAGATGTGTGTTAGCCAATATGTATGAATTTAGTTGCCAGCTGCTAGGAAGATTACTATACAGCAAAAAAAAAGATATTACAATAATATAGTCAAGGAATGAAAGTTCCAGAATGGAGACTGGGTATGGCTTTGGTACATTCCAGCAGCATGGAAACAGTTTAGTTCTGGCAGAACAGTTTCTTTCCTCATATTCAAACAGATCAGTCCCTTAACATATGGAGTATAGTGGTTACATGGCATGCATAAGTGCATGGATTATGTCAGTAGATTACTGATGAGCCTCACATATATGTGCTTGGCCAGGAATCAGAAGTCAAGAATGATGAGTCACAGGACAATGGGGGCACTGTTCCATGCTATCTCAGCTCAACTAATGAGGAGGAAGAGGATGAAAGAACTACTCTAACTGTGCAATATGGGTCAGATGAGGAAGTGCTTGGAGAAGAAGTGCCATATAGCTCTAGTAGTTGGCCAAGATTAAGACAATCATCTCCTGATTGTCACAGCTGGGATAAACTACCAAACCATCAGTTAGGACAGCCTCTGGTTGTAAGATCAATGACTGAAAGAAGATAGATCAAAGTTCCGTCGAAACATGTAGTTTGTTCCACCATCAATAAAATCCTTCGCTATGCTTTTAAATCATTGTTTGCCAACCTACTATTATATTAGCGTAATATGCTTTCTTACTTAATGAATGAAAGGAACCTATAGATATATATTCCTGTCTTTATGTAACCTACTTGTACCTGATGATAACATAAGCTTGTCGAAACATTGTACATTTGTAACATAGTTTCCTTCACTACCAACTTAAACCATCTCCAAACTTTATTTATGGATATATATGTACATATTCGTAAACTTGTATATTTATTTATTTCTGTAAAGGTTTCTGTCATGTTGCTTTTTAAGATGGAAATATTCTGAAGAGTTTATTTCATATGATGTTACTTTAGTTAAAAACGATATTTTATTTTTTATA
>NW_013666820.1:271762-273863 GCF_000517525.1 Limulus polyphemus
TATTTCTAACTTACATGAAGGGTTTTTGTATTATATGTTTAATTTCAAACGGTTTTATTTCTATGTTCTATTTTTTAAGGGTTTATTCTTGTAATTTTTATACTATTTGACTTCAAGTTTTGCTACTATCCAAGAGATGTTTTTGCTGTTTGTTTTTCACTTCTGTGAGATTAACTTGTAGTTTGGGGATTTTAACTTATAGTTATTTTCTTGTTTAAGTTATGTGTAAGTGTCTTGCAGGAATGAGAGTAAGTACATCAAAATCTTGACTGACATGCAAAATAGTTGAGGACGGCTGAGTCGGCCTTAAGGTAAATGGGAGATGGCATGCAAACATACTTACCATCTTTCCTGCCATACCAACTTATTTAATGTTTCAAGTTTTCTCTACTTATTGAGCACATATTCTTAATACAGAATGTTGGCCAATGAAGACACCAAGTTCCTCTTTCCCTAGTTACGAAACTATGACACTCAACTAGGGTGTCACGTGAACTTTCTCGTTTGTAAGATTTCTGTGAAGTATAACATGCTTTAAGGAAATAGATAGTCTTTTCTCACCCTGCAACAGATTACAAAATTTTTATACAATTACTTTACACACGAAAATACAGTGTTAAAATCGCATTTTATCTTTAACATTGAGCATGCTTTGTTTTAAATATGGCACTTCAATTTTCAATTTGAACAGCACCTTATACGAGACATTGTTAAGTTATGGTCGTCCCCATTTTGAGTACCGACCAGAGGAAAAGCAGCCAATCAGCAGCACTCGTTATCACAAAAGCTTTACTGCCAGTTTTATATCGTGCCTATAGCAAAAGTGCGGAGTTCAACGGAATCGCGACATAAGGTTAGGCCCTCATGAACAGTAGCCCTACAACCTTACCACTAAGCCACGCCCAGTCTGAGAAAACAGCTCAAAGCAAATGAAAATTTTAGTTCATTGTTTAAATGACGTACGAAAAATTGCAGCTAATGTTCTTCTCGTCAAATGAAATGTTGCTGAACATACTACGACCAAACACGAGCCGTTAACATAACATATTTATATATTAAGAATGATTTTGCAACTTACTCAAATGAAATGTTGCTGAACATACTACGACCAAACACGAGCCGTTAATATAACATATTTATATATTAAGAATGATTTTGCAACTTACTCAAATGAAATGTTGCTGAACATACTACGATAAAACACGAGCCGTTAATATAACATATTTATATATTTAGAATTATTTTCCAACTTACTCAAATGAAATGTTGCTGAACATACTACGATCAAACACGAGCCGTTAATATAACATATTTATATATTTAAAATTATTTTCCAACTTACTCAAATGAAATGTTGCTGAACATACTACGATCAAACTTGAGCCGTTAATATAACATATTTATATATCAAAAATGATTTTCCAACTTACTTAGAAATAGTAGTTGGTTTCATATTTTTAAATTAAATACACGAATTTGTTTGTTTTATTAGTTTTCTGAGTGCAAAGCTGTATATTGTGCAATCTGCACTCTGTCCACAGCGGGGAATCGAGCCCCGGATTTTAGAGTTGGAAGTCTGTAAACTTATCGCTGGCCAAATACAGAATAATTCTATATATGATTTTTATGAGTAGAAGTAAAAAAAACAACATAAGAATGCATCGTAGAGTTGGGGAACCTGTTTGTATTAACATTAATATCTGTTTGTTTTTGCGCAAAGTTACACAGTGGACTGTCTGCACTCAGTCTACCGCGTGGAATATGTGAGGATTTGTTATTATATATTTATTTTAATATCGACATTTGTTTAGATTAAGTTTATATTTAGAAACATGTATAGCTTATAGTGTTAAATATGTATTGCGAAACTCCCGCCTATTCTCTAAAATTGTAGAAGATTTTCGAGTGTAAGAATCAACAATATATGAATTTATGTAAATGCTTGTGTTAGCGTCAGTATTGTTACGTAAAACTGAAATTTCGAGAAACTCTCCACTCGCCTATAAATATAATCAACGCGACGCGCCAAAAGAGAGTATCTATTATTATTGTACTATAGTCAGTGTGCTATAAACTTTGGAAGCTATAACTGTGATTGTTA
>NW_013666820.1:274748-285574 GCF_000517525.1 Limulus polyphemus
AACTGCTAAATCCAAAGTACAATTTAACTACTAAATTTAAAGTATCATTTAAATAAATTTCAGGCTATTTGAAATTCTAATATGTAACAAATGTAACCCCTGAATTTAGCATTGTAAATCCGTTAACTGACCGCTGACCCACCGTAGGACATTGCTGTTACGAAACAAGTAGCTGTTACTAGTGGTACGTATAATATCAGACAACTTCATGAATTCATTCAATTCCACAAAGTTGTGTGAATGTACTTTTCGTAGTTTGTTCAGTATGACATCAAAAGTTATTTATCAATTAAACCTAAACTTTGTTTAATAACCTTAAACAGCATACTTCGTTATGTGTTGTAACTAAAACTAGGTGTCATTGCATGTTCTGCAAGTCTTAAGTTGTATTTGTCATTAATCATTTATAAACTTTAGTCCAAGAAAATTCACAATTCCATATCGAAACTTTCTTTTGTTTTTATGCATGTTTCAGTGTAATCTCCACCATATTTCATTTTTTGAGTTCAATCTGTTATAGCAATATTTTCATTAATTTTGAAAGAGCGTGCATTATCAATTTTGCTGGAAACAAGAAATTATGATTTTTTGAAAGGTTTTGAATCACTAGATGATCGCAACTCTTTTCTAACAAGAATTTTCTCTTTCTCTTCTCTGCAGTATTTCATGTTCTTTTACTTATTGATTTCATCTAGTTTTACTACACTAAAAATAGAACTATTCAGTCAGATATAGTCACGACGAATCACGTTGTCCAGTTTTTTCAATTTGTTTCTGTTTCACATTTCTCAGCAGTGAAGTCAGAATCGATTCAAAGGTTTAAGAGACGAAGAATATAAGAGAGCAGATACTTCCAACCACATCAGTGAATTATCTTCTCAAAACTTCAACTCAAGACTATGGGAATACGAAGAAAAAAGGTAACGAATACGACATACGATAATAAAAATAATATATTTTGTAAGCTTTCAGATTTAGAAAGAGCATTACAAATAGAACGTAGTAAAATATAATTATTATAATCAAAAAGTGAGTCAGGCACGTTTAACTCGATTATAATAATCTCCATCTATACTATTTTACATGCTGTAACACATTGGATGAGACGTACTACTTCAGACATAGTGTGCACGGGTGATTTCGATAGATATGTAGAAATATCTGTAGATTATAAATATGTTTCTTTTTAATTTTTCTTCAATATCCGACAAGGATTTGTTTTTCCTATGGTGTCAGTAAGTAATGGGTGTCATACCATAAATCTTTAGCATGACCTTGAAGGATAAAATTCTTCAATATTAACACATGTTCTAAAGCCTCAGTGGAATACTTAATTACAGTATTTTAATAAACTTAAACTTTCTTTTATTGTTTCTACAAAGATGACCATAGAAATATGTATGACACAAGTTGAATGACCTTTCCAACAAAATTCATATATATTTCTGTATTCCTGAAATCTGGAATATGAATAGAATTATTCTTATTCTATTTCTTTAGAATTAATCCTTTTTCTTTCATTCGTGATTTGTAACAATTGTGCGTCAGTACTGTTTTACTAAAATTAAGTGTATGGATTTCAAATATACTCACCGACAAAATTAAAACGCCAAGTTTAGCAACACAATATGCTTCCCTAATTTTTGATTAATTAATAGAAGTACGCTATTTTATTTCTATTTCAGATTTAAACTCAACGTGTATTTATTCTATTTATCTATTTAAGTAATAATTCTACCGTTGAGATCGAATTCATTAGGGCCAATACATTATATAGCTTACGTACACCTAGATCTCACTTTATAAGAAATATGTAGAGAATTATAACCGTGGTGCTTTATAGTTATTCCTCAAATTTCTTCGTTTCTAAAGTACTGAGTTCTTGTTCTTCTGCGTTATAGATCGTGTCACAATCAGAACTGTTTCGTGCCGAATTGTTAAGCCTATATATAATTCATTTCTACTCATAAGTTTGTAATCTTTATTACATGCGAGATTTGAACGTACCAGTTATTCTTTTCTTCTTCTCTACACGTCCTCCGCGATGTTGGATACCTAAAAGCTAAACCTCCACATTCGACATGTGAATTTAAAATACTTAAGTTAGTTTTAACATACTGAGTTTTTACTTTTTGATTTCTCTCTCTACAGACTATGTCACAGTCCGTACTGTTCCTTACCGAAGTGCTAAGCCTTTTCCTTCCACGAACTATTCTTGTTTCTGCTGTCTCTGCAGGTAAATACATTTTCATTCTGAGAAAACAAGTGACTGTTCATAATAGGAGCGTAAACGATAAGCCTCTTTAGAAACATTGATTTTATACAATTCTTCTTGAGCATAACATACTTAAAATATTACTACTACGACGTTTCTGAGAGGAAGTTTATTTCAAGTTTTTTTTTTATTGAGGCAAGTGACGCAAGGAAAGAATATTCCTATTAAGTTTTATATTAAAGCATGACTTTAAAAATTTTTACCTTTTTAATACGTGTACTGGATACATTGTTAATATAAATTATATTACGAAATAATTCCATAAAGAAAATTTAAAAATCGGCTTAAATACATATAAAAGTAAGGAAAAACTTTTCAAAAAGGGAGTAAATATAGGGTTGGCTAATAATCCTTCAAAATCAATATATATATATATACAACAGTACAATTTACAATAGCAACTATTACGATTAATTACTATGAACAAAGTTTCATAAACAAAAATTTCACTAACTTACAAATATCATAAAAATCTTCTTCCTAGTTCAGAGTCTCCTTGATATCCAGCGAGTTAACTTGAAGTCGATGTACGTACAATTGCCGGGAAGCTAGTTAGCTTTATCAAACACTGAATTGTTGGACCGTTGTAGTAAGATAATATCTTATAAAACAACTAATGTCCGATGAGAAACAAGTAATATTTTCGGAAATATACTAACGTTCGATGAGAATTCACTGACGTTCGAAATTTATAACTGTTCCTGGTCAAATGTCGTATATTTTCCGGTTGATAAAGGATAGCAAAATCACGGTTTATAACGTACATGGTTAGAACAGGTTCCTAACAGACTTAAATGTGTTTCCTTTTTTTTTGACCTTGGTCTTTTTCATATACGCGAGAAATGTTTTCTCGAAAGATTGGACAACAATATTGAATTATATCTAACCGGCTACCGAAGTGGATAAATTGTCGGTACTTGTATTCACGAATATTCTACAACCTTGGAGAATTGGCGGGAGTTTCGCCATACGTAACTAACACTGTAAGCTAGGCACGTTTTTACATATAAACTCAATCCCAACAAACCTTATCATTAAAATAAATATATAACAAATTCGTTACACGCAATACATATCTGACACTATAAGTTACGCATATTTTTAAAAACAAATTTAATCTAAACAATGTTCATATTAAAAATAAATACATAACAATAACTTTCGTTACAAGCTTAATACAAAACGAACAAGCTTGGATTGGGAACATAAGGGAATTTCTGTGTACATAACCGGTAAATAATTTTCAACTGTAGAAAAACAACATAAAGCGCTACAGAGAGTTGCGTGGACTTTGTGCCAAATAATTTGATTTCATTTTACGCTGAAGAATTGGGCGTACACGCTTTGTGTGTGCCGAATGCGTGTAAAATAATCCCTCACTACTTTGTTTGTTTTCTATTAATTAATTAACAATATTTGAGAAAAAAACGAGCTGATAGAATTAGCGTTCAAAGAATCTAAGACAGGACACTCTAAGCAGACACTATTTAATCAAAATTTTGTTCCAGTAATTCATAATTCTTGAAGCAGGTAGGTGCAAAATATATAGAGAATGATGTGTAAAAAAAATAAATAAATAAACTTGTGCTGATTCGTTATTCAGAAATTTGCGGATACGTTTCGCCATCTGTTGACCGTTGTCTAAACTGATTTAAAGTAAGGTTAAGAAAGGATTAAACTAAGGGATCGAAGGATTAAAAGAGATCAAGATAATTTGTAAAAAGAAATAAATATAACAATAAATTTAAGCACTTAAAAACCACATTGAGCTCCACCTGTGACATTTATTTGGCACCGACCTTGCCGCCAATCGTCGAATGAAGTCTTCGGATTTATAAACTACTTTGAGTTTATATTACTCATAATACTAGTTTTATTTGTAAATGTGCAATTTTTATTAATTATAAAGCTAATGTTTTGCCTAATTCATCGTTACGAAACCGAGAAGACTGCTAGTTAAAGGAATATTTGGTGGATGGAAAGCATTATTGACATATTCCGAAATTACCATGACAAAAGAATATATGGGAGCTTTGTTATTCTTTAGTCCCATATGTCATTTGAAGCTAGTTAATAATATCCACCAAACCTAAGCAAAATACCTTATTTATTGGCAAAAGCACTAAATCAGGAAGCATTTGATAAATTACAGGTTGAATGAAAATTTTAAAAAAAGGATTATTGATCTTATCTTTAAAATTGCCGAAAAATTGAGAAAATCTCCAGTTTTCATTTTCTGTCTAACAATTACTTTCACAGCACTGTTTACTAAGTTTTCAAACTCTTCCACTCTCTTTTCAGTAGATTTACAGTTTTAATTGTATATATCCTCGTTAATTTGTTTTCTTCGCAATATTCAGCATAATCTCCAAAATAAAAGTTCTCGAATTTCCATCCTCGAATCATCTCCTGCCAAATAATACGCTTATAGAATCAGAAAATTAGATAAGATTGCTTTTAAAATACTCACATTGTAAACGTTATTTTCTGAATAAAACACAATCAAGAAAACGAAGTAGTGAAGGTAAGTTATTCATGTAAGATCCGCCAACAAACATGTTACCATCACCGAATCATGTTTTACTATACTGTATTTTTACAACCAAACTAAACAATTGTGATTCAGCCAACAAACGTGTCACCATCACCGAATCATGTTTTACTATACTGTATTTTTACAACCAAACTAAACAATTGTGATTCCGCCAACAAACGTGTTACCATCACCGAATCATGTTTTACTATACTGTATTTTTACAACCAAACTAAACAATTGTGATTCCGCCAACAAACGTGTTACCATCACCGAATCATGTTTTACTATACTGTATTTTTACAACCAAACTAAACAATTGTGATTCTTATAGAAAATAATCTTATTCGATTTTTTATATTAATGAATGAGTTTCTTTCTTGCGTAGAGAGAATCTTGCGTTTATCATTACTGGCACAGTTTTATTATCTCAACTTTGTTTCTAAAGTTATCTATTAGTGAATGTATGAAGTGCTGGTTGAAACGTGAAACTTCTATTAAAACAAAACACGGCCTGTAAAATAATAAAACAGATTCTGGATTTATTTTATGGTTAACATTTCGGCCTTTAGCTTTCCTTGGAAGTTTTCAATGTACACAGTCTCCCCTATGATCATATATGCTGAAAGCTTCAGAAGAAGGTTAAAACCTGAAGTGTTGAGCGGGAAAAACAATAACAATTTCCGTTAAATTTATGATATTTTTGTGTAAATAATCTTGGTTATATCAGCTAATAGCTACGTGAAAAGAGTTCTGGAGCTATTTCACGTTCCAGAACTTTTACTGCGCAGTTTTTTAGCGCAAAGCTACACAATGGGCTTCCACTGGGACCGAAACCAGAATTCTGAACCACTGGGGAACGTTTTGTGAGACAACACACACTCTAAAAATTATCGGGAAGGATCAGGCACGTGTGGGCTGTTTTGTTTGTTGTTGTTTTTAATCTAGAGAGCGTTTTCCTAATCCACGTTTCAACATATTACCTGCCTGCGACTGTTTATTTATCTAATACGGTAATAATTATTGCACTAACATCATAGTAATTTGAGAGTTGTTTTTGCATGATGAACGTTATGATAACTGTTGTAGCAACACGTTACCCTAGTAGTTATACACAATATATATCGAGCTTGGAAATACATTGTATGTCTACTCACGTAAGACGTTATGATACGTAATAGAAGGGGCCTGGCCTAGCGATCAACGTGTTAGGCTATGGACCGAAAGGTCTAGGAACCAGAGAGTCTGGAGTTGATCCGTATGCCGATGAACACTCCTCGCACTTTCTGTATCATAAAAATGACAGTCAATCCCATTATTTAGTTCAAAGAGCCCGATAAGTTCCTTGTGGCGGCGGGTTTTGCTGGCTGTCCGCCTTTCCTCTGACCTGATTATTTAGTCCACGTGCACATAAGATCCTATTCAGATTGAAAATTCCAATTTTGTTGTTGCTTAACGGACATACTTGTTACACTAGGTCGTTTCCGAGTTAGGCACATTTGTTTTCTATAACTACCATACTAAAATGTTGTGGAAGCATTTCACCAACACAATACATGTTCTTATGTAAAATATACTATTATAATTGTTATGGTAACACGTTGTCACGAAACACACAAACTCTGACAGTTGCTATGATAACACTTGGTCCATTTAAGGCGCATTTATTACTTAATGAGCACACGCTCTCGCAATTGTCGTGGTAGCATTTGGTCTCTTTAAGTTGCATTTCTTGCCTAGTGAGCACCAAAGATTTTGTTTGATCATCATCATATCACTAAAAATTCTGGACAACGTTCTTCTCAATATTAAAGAGATTCTGAATAATTCTGTTTTTTTTTTTAGTAACATGTATTATTCTCTATATTTCATTAACTAAATAAGTAGAAATTTTATTACAATAGTTTAAAAATAAACCTCGACAAATTAAAAAATTGAAAGATGTCGCGTCAAAGAATGGTTGGTATATAATTACTATTCATCTGCCAAGAATGGAGTTAAGATTTTTTTTATTGCTAAAAAGGTTCCACGTGAATACAGTATTTACAACCTGAACGAACAGCACAGTGTGTAGATTTCGCTTTCTCGAGTTTTCTTTCCTTTGCAGACTGCCAGTGCATCGTGTTTGACAGTACTTACAACGAGGAATATGGCGTTTTCACTTCTCCTAACTGGCCTGTCCCTTACGAAGACAACATCAACTGTCTTCTTTATACCTTTATCACGGAAGAAAATTCTCTCATTAAAGTGGTTTTCGAAGAATTTGATTTGGACCGATCAAATTTAGGGTTAGTCTTCCTTAGTTTCTTTTTTTTCTTTCTTGTTTTCCAATTTAGTGGCACCAATACGTTTTCTCATGCGAATTTTCCTTTAGATTTGTTTGTTTTTAATTATGCACAAAGCTACACAAGGGCTATCTGTGCTCTCGGACTTACAACACTAGAAACCGGGTTTCGATACCCGTGGTGGGCCAGACATACCACTGGGGGGCAGGAACTAAGGATCGTCCTTTTAGCATTTCAAATAATCACACAATTACACAAATTACAATTAATAATACGCAACTGTTGAGAAATACTACATTATTAAACAGAACGTATTTGTTATTTTACAACAAGAATAATGATACATAAGAATATTCATTAATTAAATATTGTGAAAGACTAAATAGTTCCAACCAACCTAGAAAACGTTTAATAAAACTGGTAATAATATAAATTACATCATTTATCACCAGCCAAATACCTCGTCGACAAAGTTCTTCACTCAGTGTCAAACCTCATTATGCCGACGGGATTAAAACATATTAATACATTTAGCGTAACAGCAAAGGCGTTGAACGTTGTAGCCCAACTGGCCTAATTGAGGACTGATACGAAGCGAAACGCTTCCTCCGCATCGTAAGACATATATTAAGGTATAGCAGAAATGTTATTTTCATATTGTAAACCCGTATTTGGCCAACAAAGAAGAATCTAATTTAATTTATGATCAGTCTTATTGTGATGTGTTATCATCCTCAGCGTAAGACATTCTACACTTTTAGACAAATTACGTTGCGAGCCAGCTGGCTTAATGAGCTCTGATGTTTAAAATTATACTGCTTTAAATGTATTGTCAATAAAACGTATCGACACTCCATTACTCTCACAGATTAAGCAAATAAAAAACGTTGAACTGTTAAGGTCTAACAACAAGACAACCACGAAAAGTACACACTTTAACACGTGTTTGAATTTCGTTCTAATGGGACTAAAAGCGGGGTTGTGCATATCGTTATGAAAGGCATGAAAATTCTATAGAACATCAGTTAACAAATCAATCAGTAAGTAAGTAAGCGTATTGAATTAAATGTTCCTTGCATTTCAGTTAAATGTTTTAAAGTGGTGAAATCCCAAACATAGGTAATGGTTGAGTAAATAAAGAAAGAACACATTATATTTCAAACAGTAAAGCAGATTAAGGTGAAAGCGATGGTAAAACAGACGCAGATGATGTTTAAAACATAGAAGAAGGAACACATTATGTTTAAGTGTTAAAAGATATATTTAATTCTTCAAACGGTAATGAAGATACAGGTGAAGTTTAGAATGGTATAAAAGATACACGCGACGTTTAGAATAACAAAGTAAGAACGGGGTGACGTTTTATCGGGTAAAAATAGATACACACATATTATTTGATTGGGTAAAGAACGTACAGATAATCTAAAAAATTCTCTGTTTCATAATTTCGTGCAAAGAAACACAAGAAATCACAATTCTTGGGCTACCACTGATTCACAGAATGGTGGAATTTTTGTGTTATTCTTATAACGAACCAACTGCTCCAAAGTACAGAGCGTATTTTTGCGGCAATGAGAAGACAGTTTTGAACCCTCGTTTTGGTTTTGTTTGTTTTGAATTTCGCGCAAAGCTACACCAGGGCTATCTGCGCTAGCTGTCTCTAATTTAGCAGTGAAAGACTAGAGAGAAGACAGCTAGTCATCACCACCCACCGCTAACTCTTGGGCTACTTTTTTACCAACGAATAGTGGGATTGACTGTAACATTATAACGTCCCCACGGCTGAAAGGGCTAGCATGTTTGGTGGGACGGGGATTCGAACCCGCGATCCTCAGATTGCGAGTCGAGCGCCCTATCCACCTGGCTATGCCGGGCCTTTGAACCATCGGAGTCACAGTACGAGTCACTAGTCCATGCCTGGCTTATAAATGATAAAAACGGCCAGTGTTTAAGAAGGTTAAAGTACATTAAGTGATTTCTTAAGGCATTAAATCAAAAATGATATGTGAATCGGTAAAATATTTTATTTATAATGCTTAAGCATGGGTAAGTGATACCTAAAACTGCAAGATATGTGTGGTGATGTCTGAAAGAGTAGAGCACGTGAAAGTGATGTTTGAAACCTTAAAGAAAAAGTATATATATGTTAAAGATATACTATATGGTGAACTCAAAACTTCATAGATACACACAAAAAGTGTTCGGAACAGTGAAATTGTAGCAGGATATGCTTAAAAGAGTAGACAGATGTAGAAAAAAGTTGAAATCAGTAAACAGGTGCAAGCGATGTTTAAAACGACTAAGCAAAAGTTGGTGATGTTTTAATAGGTAAAGGAAATATAGGTAATGTTTTAATAGGTAAAGGAAATATAGGTAATGTTTTAATAGGTAAAGGAAATATAGGTGATGTGATAATAGGTAAAGGAAATATAGGTAATGTTTTAATAGGTAAAGGAAATATAGGTAATGTTTTAATAGGTAAAGGAAATATAGGTGATGTTTTAATAGGTAAAGGAAATACAGGTGATGTGATAATAGGCAAAGGAAATATAGGTGATGTGAGAATTGGTAAAGGAAATATAGGTGATGTGATAATTGGTAAAGGAAATATAGGTGATGTTTCAATAGGTAAAGGAAATATAGGTGATGTTTCAATAGGTAAAGGAAATATAGGTGATGTTTTTATAAGTAAAGGAAATATAGAGGATTTTATTAGGTAAAGGAAATATAGGTGATGTGATAATAGGTAAAGGAACTGAAGGAGAGATCTTAACAGGTAAAGAAAACATAGGCGATGTTTTGATAGGTAAAGGAAATATAAGATGTATGTGTTATTTATAATAGTAAAGCAGGTGTAAATGGTGTTTATGACAGTAAAGCAGGTGTTAATGGTA
Source organism: Limulus polyphemus (assembly GCF_000517525.1). Taxonomy (NCBI): domain Eukaryota; kingdom Metazoa; phylum Arthropoda; class Merostomata; order Xiphosura; family Limulidae; genus Limulus; species Limulus polyphemus. Next base: position 284,736 of record NW_013666820.1, read on the forward strand.
TTTAAAACGCAAAATAGATGTATGTGTTGTTTATAACAGTAAAGTAGGTGTAAATGGTGTTTATAACAATAAAATAGATGTGTATGTTGCTTATAACAGTAAAGTAGATGTATGTGTTGTTTATAACAGTAAAGTAGGTGTAAATGGTGTTTATAACAGTAAAGTAGATGTATGTGTTGTTTATAACAGTTAAGTAGGTGTAAATGGTGTTTATAACAGTAAAATTGATGTGTGTGTTGTTTATAACAGTAAAGCAGGTGTTAATGGTATTCAAAACGTAAATTAGATGTTTGTGTTGTTTATAACAGTAAAGTAGGTGCAGGTGTTTAACATATTTATGCTGTTGTTTATGTTAAACACTGAAGGTTAATGGAAGAGATGGTTATATCGCTAGGTTACTCACAATGTGTATTTAAGATGGTGAAGCAGATACACGATGTTTTAAACTGTAAAAAAAACTGGTGGTGTTTAAACAGTACAGTTGTATTGATAATGATTAAATAAGATATAGATGATGTTCAAATACGCAAAGCAGATGTAAATGATGTTAATACGATAATTCAGATGAAGGGCTGAAATTTATAGTGTTAAGGAAAACCAGCTGATTTTTAAGTTGGTAAAAAGGAATAGCAGATATTTAAAAGTAAAAGTATATAAGTAATGTTTTAAACACAGAATATATATATATGTTTAAATAGAGTGGTTTAAACATTTGTTTAACAACAAGTAAAAACTTGGAAGGGTCTATTATTTCATTGGGGGGGGGGGGTGTCTATGAGTCAGACTAGTTTCGGAGAATTCCACTTCTCATCATTGACCCTGGACACTACCACCAACTT
>NW_013666820.1:286574-292454 GCF_000517525.1 Limulus polyphemus
CAGACATACCGCTGTGCCACGTGGGGGGGGGGGGTCTTTCCTTTAGGAAGGAGAGGAAGTTCTATTAAAGATGCATGATAACAAAGCAGATTAGGCAAGAACTATCAATAAAATAAACGTAATGAATTAGTTGGAACTTTAAGAAAAAATACTATATAAAAAAATAATAATTTAGGAAAGATATAATAATAATTGGGTTTTGGGGTTTCAAAAAAAAGAAGAATGTGTTGTGGATAAAATAACGTTACTGCAGATTAAAATGTTAGAATAATAAATAATAGTTATCGAGTTAATTATTATTAAAAGGTAGGGCAAACATTGACGAAACATCAAACCGATTATTATATAAATCATTAAATTAACAGCACAATGGAAAGTAAAACATCAAACTCATAATGACAAGAATCATGAGGTTCGTGATGTTAAAGCGATTCTAATCAATATTAAAAATCGAATTGGTGACGAGGAATCATTCAGTTAATGAATATAAAACAGTGGGGTTAATGTGAAGTGTTTAGTTGGTGACTGGCTGTGTTAATGCTAGGAGGAAAAGAGATAGATTAACAAAATAATCGTGTAAAATGGAAAAGAAAAGTTTGGAACATTAAATAATTGTTAACCATTTCACTAAACATTTGTTTTCGATTGTCATACTAGCCAACTGTAACAGTCTTGTTTATTACAGAGATTGGAGAAATAATTCAATAACATAATTTCTTAATGGTATTTTTACTCACTCAGTTATTCTGTATAAGATCATTGTGTGAGTAAAGAATATCTCAAAATTACCATACATGTAATATACACCTCACAACTACATAGTCTTATAATTTCGATTTGCCATTGTTCACTGTTACAGATGAGGGGGTGGAATTCACCGAAACCGGTATTACTCAGTGAAAAAAAAAATAAAGATAAATTTAGTGATAGACTGGGCTCCACATTTATATTTTAGCATTCTTAATACATTGTATTATCTGCAGTAAAATTCAGTAAACAACAAATTAAAGATATGGATGAAAGATAGGTTCATACTAATCTGTATGTATACCCACACACAGATATAGATATTTTAAGGGGAAAATAGAACAGCGTGTTGCATAGAAATAACAGTTAATTATACCATTAAAACTTTAAAAACACTAAAAACTTTAAAGAAATGAAAGTATCAAAGACCGAGATAGTAAGCATAGACATTTAGGTGAGGAACATTAGAAGTGACAGCTTTGTGTCTTATAGAGAGTATAGAAATGTGGGAAAACATTATAAACGTTTTTTTTTTTGTAAAACGCTACAACATAATTGGAATGAACTAAACACAAAAATATAAATAAATAAACAAATGTTTTCATCTGAATCTTGCCTAAAAATGGAGATTTCATATTTTTTTCCTACCTATTGAACAATAATATAATACTGCTCAATTATATTTATCCATTTATTCAAGTGTTTAAGTAGCTTATAGGTTAGTTTGGTTGTCATACAATTACCTATTGTCCAATTACTGTTTACTAACCTGTCTAATATTCGACTTGAAAATTATATTTCTTCAATAAAGTAGAAAGATGTTTTTTATTCAGGTCTTTAAGTAAAGCCACCCCCCAGTGGCACAGCGGTATGTCTACGAACTTGCAACTCTAAAAATCAGCTTTCGCTACCCTTGGTGGGCAGAGCACAGATAATTCTTTGTGCTTAACTATAAACTTTAAGTACATTAATTTTATTTTCATAACATTACCTATTGTCCATTTATTGTTTATAGTCCGGCTGACCTTTGACTTCAAAGAGTACGAAGAATATGCCTATTCTGGTAACAGTAATTATTTAATAGCTATTCATTTATAATTGTGTAAGAAACAAATTAAAAGACAAAACAACCTAAACCTTTTTACCTACACAATAAAAAAGTTATTAAACTTCATTACAAAACGGTTCTACTCTTCCATCCCAACAGTTTCTAATTTTGATTAAATTACAAAGCTTCACATGAAGTGAAAACTTCAAAGTCGTGTGATATAGGTTTAGACAAACGTTTTTGAATACATCACCTTCTAGATTCAAATCTTTCTATCAACTGTAACAGCTGTTTCAAACAAGTACACTAAAAAAGCACTGACATCGTTTTCTATTTCAGTTGCAAGTTTGGAGATTACGTCAAACTCTACCTACATTTGAAGGAACCCTTCGTGAACCAGAACACCAGCCACAATATTTTTCTGTGCGGTAAGCTATCTGATATTCAACAGACTCACTATTCTTCTGGGGCATCTCTCATCTTCGAGTTTCATTCGGACTGGCGACAAGAAAATAACACAGGCTTTCGAGGAACCTTTCGTTTTTTTAATAAAAGTAAGTAGCTTACGTTTTTGAAAACAAAAGGTTTAATTAAGAATATAATGCGATTTTCCAACCTTTTTGATTGGACACTTATTTTACTATCATGCATATATATGACGTTTCTACAATGTTGCTCAGTAGTTGTGCAATAGTAAAATTCATTAATTAATGTATATATATATATATTCACCATTAACGTCTAACAATGCCATAACGTATCACAACATATAATGCATGCATGGCATTGTCAATTTTACCAACGCACAACTATTCAGCAACTTTGTAGAAACTGTTAGCTGTTGTGTTAGCTGGGGCATTACAATAAACACATTTATCACTTTCAAGACAAAACCTTCCCTGCTAAAGTTCTATAAAGGGTCTTGCGTGGCCCAGTGGTTTACGTGGCGAACTGTAGAGCTGAGGTTTCGTGGGTCCCGTCCCGTTGTCGTGGACAACTGCAAATGGTTTTACCTTATCTTCCTTTAAAACCGTTTGCACTCATTTTTGCCAGCAACAGGGTTTACACCCCGATTCTGAGCTCCGTGTCGGGGATGTTGTTCTTCCTATGGTTCCTGAGATGAAGTTTTGTGACTTATCTTTGACCATAAGCTTACTTTAGTTTTTCCCATTAAGCAGTTTCTTGTCAAGTTTACATGGGCACTGAGCATCCTCCGTGTCCTCTCTTCCACCTCTTGTGGAATGGATCGATTTTCTATGTTGAGGATCTATCATGCCTTCATACATTCCAAGCTGGACCATGGACCCTGTACATCATCTTGAGCTTTGATTCTGCACAGGGACTTTCCACACTTTGCCACTCCATAGTCTATACAATGAGTTCCACGAACCTCTTCTTCACCTCTGCCGTTTGCAGCTTTTTTACAATATACTACCAAGCATCGACCATTACCACAGCATCCCACCTGGGGTTGAATTTTCCTTCCTCTGTGGGCTGTGCTGCTTTTGTTCTTCGTATCCAGGCACAGCTGACTGAATTGGGTCTGTCATTAGATGACGTTTCTGAGTCTGATGATCAACCCATCCCGCCATGGTTCCTTACCACCCCCACCTGTGACCTTTCTTTGAGTAATTTGAGGAAGGTGGATACTCCCGATTGGAAGTACTGTCTTCTCTTTGCCGAACATTTTTCGAACCATTCTTCTGTTCCCGTTTTTACAGATAGTTCGAAATCAGGTGACTCTGTGAGCTTTTCCGTGGTTTAGTTGTTTTTTGTTTTTTTTGTGGCTCAGTGGTTGCTCAAAGGATCCCCTCTTACCCTGGAGCACGTAGAAGCTATGCAGTACATAATACTCTCTTAGCTCTCTACTGGCCCTAGAATCGCTTAATGTGAGTTCTCACCCTGTTTTCGTCGCTATTCAAAAACGGCTGGGCCACTTTTCGCTGTCTTCCATCTCTATCCAGTTTTCTGAATTCCTGAACATGCTGGTATTCGCGGGAATGATCTTGCTGACACCACAGCTAAGTCTGTCTGCTCTGGTGCTGTCACAGTCGTGCCTATCCTGTATATGGACTATGGTCTTGTGATCAAGGCCCAGCTTTGCACCAGTTGGCAGTCCACTTGAGGTGAGCAGCTTCATAACAAGCTTTTCCAGATCAAACCTACTGTTGTTGTTTCTGTTGTACTAGTTTCTGTAAGAATCGACGAGAGGAAGTTGTCTTCTGTAGGCTGTGCATTGCTTACGGTTTTTGTTTTTACTTATCGTTTTCTTTTATATGGGTCTGAACCCCCAATGTATGGCCTTTGTGACACTCAGATCGCTATTGCCCTCAAAATACTTTTGCTATTACGAACATCAGCGGTGGCACCATTTTCGGCATGTATTTTCTAATTGTTTACTCCTGACGTTGTACGGTGTCATTGGCGATGGTGACACTGTCCAGCTTGATTGTGTTTTTAGTTTTTTACGGGCCATTGGCCTTTTCACTTCTGTTTAGATTTTTATCAAATTTTTGAGCTTTGTTTCATTTTTAACTTATTTTCTTTTTACATTTTATTGTATTTTGCTTGCAGCTTTTTAACGGTTGTTTGGCGCCAATAAACCAACCAACCATCAACAACATCAGTGTTCTTCTCATTGAAGAAGTTTGTTTGTTTTTCCAAAATTCTAAATTCGTAATACATAGCTTTATACTGATCAAGATTGAAATTAATTTTTTGCGTTTAGATTTTTCAGATTAAGTGCAACATTCTCAGTTCTTAGCACATCTTGATATAAGCAGTGAATTTATAAATTCTGCAAACCAAAAAACTAAAAAATATATTTATAAATTAAAAAGCAAATATATTAAAACGTACCCTTGAGGGACCATTGATATTATATCTTTTTAATCGGAAAATTTTAATTATTCGCCAACTTTTGTTTTCTGCTATCAGCCAATTTTATGCCATCGTTTGTATTCAATTCGTTAACAAATTAAATGGTTAATTAAATGTTTATGGGAGCCCTATCAGACACTTTTTAAAGATCAAAACACACATTTTTAAAAGGATTGTCTTCATCCACAAACTCAGACACTATTACTAATTTCAAAATAAATCGATTGAGACGGAAACCCCTTTTTTAAAACCGAGACGAGTATCGTTGATTAAATGCCAACTTTTTCATATACCTTTAAAACTCCCTTATGGTTCAATGGTACGTATAAGGGCATATAATGCTAAAATTCAGTGTTTGATTCCTACTGTGGGCACGGCACAGATGCCCCATTGTACAGCTTTTGCTTCACAGCAATAAACACAAAAACAAATACATGTATAAATCACCTCCGGGAATAGATTTCAAAGTAATATACGTATAATTTCTCCCTCTTTTTTTTAAATAAGAATCACATAGACAACCTTCCATTCATTAGGAAATTTCTTTGTGTAACTAGCGACTTTTGGAAAGTTTTTAGTTTGAATCTCCTCAAGTCCGGAAGCTTCTCACTCAAACTCCATTCCAAAGTTTTCTAAAGCAGTTTTTGCTTCACAAATTTAAATCTTAAGAAAAGTTCCTTTAAAAACATTGATCAAACTTGATGTGTTGTTTCTCTCTTTTATCACTAAAATCTTGGTAAAAGAGCTGTTTAGCAACTCATTCACGTTTTTTTTCGTCCTTATCTAATTTTCATTCGAATATGTTAAAGAATAGATTATATCCTTAATTCTTTATCTAATTTTACGTAGGTATAAAAATCCTTCAAGTCAAATTTAACGTTTTTTGCTAAAGGAACTTCCATAGTCCGTCTTAGAAAACCTTTCTTGACTACTTTATAGTAATTCTATACATTTATTGTTTTTGTTTATAAATAATTTCATTCCCTCAATCGTCCTTTTAGAAAGGGCTATTCACTGGAAGAAATACACTCAATTTAAACATAGTTTAAATTAAATAATAAAAATTTCTGAAGCTTTATTAACAGTCCTCCATTTAGAAGAGCCGCCCAATCTTTCTCTATCTCATAATTATTTGCTCGGCATGGCCAGGTGGATAAGGCGCTCGACTCACAATCTGAGGGTCGCGGGTTCGAATCCGCATACCA
>NW_013666820.1:292633-302555 GCF_000517525.1 Limulus polyphemus
AGTCTTACACTGCTAAATTAGGGACGGCTAGCGCAGATAGCCCTCGTGTAGCTTTGCGCGAAATTCAAAAACAAAAAAAACAAAAACATAATTATTTTTAATTTTTGAAAGTCAGCTTTTCTAAAATCGAGAACTTGATCCTATTAACTTTAGTAATAATGCTATAGTCGCTAGTATTGAAGCTCAGTGTCACGGCTATGTTTCTAGTCATTTCAGTAATAAGAATAAGATCTCAAATAGTGTATTTTACAGGTGAGTCTTTCAAATTCTGGGTTAAAATCTCCCGTAACTTCAACAAACTATTTACCATCACTTGAAGAAAATAGTCTGATAGACAGTTTCTCTAAAATTATATTTTTTCATAATAATGATTCTGTTTTTGTCATCAGCTTAACTAATCTGCTTATGCCTATTATTTTCGGTTTTAATAGCCCAGTTATAAGATCTGTAAAAAATGCTAACAAGAAACCGTTTCCCTTTTTTGTTAAGATCCCACATTTTTCCGTTTTCTCACTAAATTCTTTCATAACTTCAGCAATTTTCTGACAAAGTATCCCCCTCCTATTTTTATTTTTATGTTCCTGCAAAAGACCGCAAAATCTTCTAATTTTCACTGACTGAGACGCAATAATATTATTATAATTTAACATGTTAACGGCAATTAAAGCTTCCAATTCTAATACATTTAAAAATTGTGGTGTAAATGTAAAATAAACCACACTTATTTTATTTAACTTTTCCATTAATATACCTAAGTAGTATTTTCTAAAGTTAATAAATTGTTCTCGTATCTATCTAAAGTTAGCTGACACGGGTCTTTACAAAATCATTTAGCGCTTCCCAAAAAACTATAATTCACAGTATACTAAAGTCGGGCCCATCACGAGCAAGCAGTTCTCCCCTATTCTACAGATTTAACCTGTTTGTTAACTAGATCCCTGCTAAAAATAAGTTTATATCTTCCCACATGCCTAAAATCCTTGTTCACACCTGACACGAAAATGGATTACTGAAAGAGTTACTTGGCAATTTTCATCTTTCAATCTCGGTAACCCTCATTTCTGTAGGTACTAACATAATGTACTTCGACATATATATATATATTTAATTTCTGCCAACCGTCTTTCAACTCTTTCAGCATCGTCCTGAATCTTAGCTCTTAGTAAGCATATTCTAGACATGGGGTTCTTGTGAAGTCGGTTACATACAAACATTTTAATGCACGTACTTAGTGCAAACCCATTACAACCATCTAACGCTCCTTTCTTACCCTGTTCTTATCACTAGCCAGAAGCTCAAACGTATTCAATAAAGTTGGCCGTTTTCCAACTAGCTTATCCTCCTAGTTGTATGTCTTTGTTATTACGTAGAACAGTAAATCCGGCATTTTCCCTTTTCCTAATTACCTATAAAGCTTTTCCGATACCTTTCATTAAATTCAACTTTTTTGTTTAAAACATTTTCTCTGAAATTAAAACTAAAGCATACGTTTCACATAATTGCAACATAAGTAACAAGTAAATGCATGCTACAGCGTGATCAAATCTGAAAATACAAAGAAATAGTTAAAAAAACGTGGTTAATGTTCCATCTAAACGACCTCCATCAGGACATTTTAGTCACATATTTCTTTCCCTTACACTGTTTCTGCACATCTGCCCTTGCAGGTTTTTCTTTTCTTTATTGTGCCATTTCTGAAAAAGACACTGCATATTAGCCTATATGTCAGAAAATTAAATTAATTCGAGGTCCTGCTTATTCTAGAATACTGAACAACATTGCGGTCACTTGTGTTCTCCGATGGCTCAACGATGTGCTTTAGAGCATATAACGCTAAAATTCGGAATTCGATCATGCAGTGGATATCGACAGTTCTGCGCCAAAACAGAAACTTAATTTACTAAATCATGAAAGACTTGGCAACAAATATATATCCTAGTAGAAGCCTGCTTTAAAAGAAGCACAGTATGTAGACACACAAGAAGGGTCAAGATGGAAAACATATTTGTGCAAAAAACTAGGTATTATAGTATTCAGTTTGTACTGTTTCAACAAGGGAGCTAATTAATTATCTTGACGTTTAACAAATCCCTCTTTTGAAGTTTTTGTCTTTCAGAAACCATTTGTTCACATTTTTATTTGACACATGCAAGAGAAAATGACTAACGATATTTTTCGCTCATCTTTCTTTTAAAACTTTTCGTTTTATTTAAACATTTTAGAAGAAATGATAATCAATATTTATTAGTCGTATTTGTGTGAAAACACTGGAGAACTGATAAAGCACGTATATCATTATGCTATGTTTATAAGCACCAGGAACTTGATAAAAGGAAATTTTTAACTTTTAACTTTAGGTTAAACTTCTGGGGCTCTAAAAACATTTCTTTGTTTTGTCATCTTTGACGTCAAACAATCAGGAAAAATGTGACTTTAGTTTTGTTTGAAATTGTCAAAGAACTGAAATACGGTACTAATTTTTCAGCTCTCATGAATCATTGGTGCACTTGGATATAGAATTTAATATTCAGCTTTAATAAAAAAAGGCTGATGAACATGTTTGTGTGTTATATTTTCAATATTTGATACAACCGCCATTGGCAAGCAGTATTTATTTATTATTTTTGGTCTCGCATGACCTGATGGTTAGGACGCTCAACTCACAATCTGAGGGTCGCGGGATCAAACCTCGTTGCCTAACATGATCACTCTTTCATCCATTGGGTGTTATAATCTGACGTTGAATCCCACTATTTGCTGGTGAAGAGTAGCCCAAGGATTGGCGGTGTGTGGTGTTGACTAGCAGCCTTACCTCTAGTCTATCACTTCAAAATGCATCAAACAAACAAAAAAATTCGTCTTACAACTCTGTTTGAAACAGCCATTGATAAGCAGTATTTATGTTTCAGCTCAATTGAAAAGCGTCACTGATAAACATTGCGTTTATCTATAAACTTTTTTGAAATCCCCATTGAAAATCAGTGTTTTTGTTTAACTATGTTTCAAACTCCCACTAATGAGCAGTTTTTATCTTTCAGCTCTGTTTGAAACCGCTGGTGAGCTGATAAACGGTAGCAAGTGTGATTATAACTTTATTAGTAATATGACCAACGAAAGTAGGGGGCGCTTCTTTTCTCCACAGTACCCCAGCATCTACCCCAAGAATGTCGACTGTTCTTATCGCTTTGCTGGAAATCCCAACGAAAGAGTAAAAATTATTTTCGAGCAAGTTCATTTACAGAATAATGACCTAAGGTGAGAAAAAATGAATTATTTTATTCAAAAACAAAACTAATCACCTACGAGTATTTAATAAGTATATTTGGTTATAGATATAGAAGAAAGTATATGACAAACGGTAAAAAAAAACAAATAAAAACATCTCAATTCCGCACATGAAAAATGGAGTTAACTTCCGCACCCGAAAAATAGGGCTAACTTTGTGTAATTGTAAATAAAGTTTAAATCTACAATAACGGAACATCACCAAATTTATATCGATATTAGTTTCGACACTTTTACTTGTCCTCTTCAGTCCAAACATAGGATTGAATAGGGCACGTGCACGTGTCGAAACTTGTATCTGTACAAATTTAGTGATGTTCCGTTATTGTGAACTTAAACTTTATTTCAAATTTCTCTATACGGTACTGAGTTTTTACCTACTATTAACCTTGTGTGTTTGAAGTTTATTTGTCTCTCAGAAAATAAATACATCTCTGACTTAATCAAAATCTAACTTGACCCAAATTATTCACTTGTACAGGTGCATATTATTTTACTCAAATGTGGAAAAACTGGAGGTTTTTGTTTTTGTCCCTTTTTTTTTTCTTTTTTGTGTAGTAAGTAACTTTAGAATATCCAGACATATTTGATTAAATTGCTTTTGTCTTCGTTTGTCAGTATAAGAATCTGATACTGGCGGAACAGAAAACTTTGCTTTACCTTTCAATCTTACCCTCACGCAAACAAAATGCATGGTGTGTCTTATAATATTTTAAACAGCGAAATCGTGGTTTGGTACTTTTTCAAAAATTACTCACTAACTTAATGGGAAGTTATTTTTAACCCTGGGATTATCACTGGTGTCCATGGCTTTTTAAAATCAATTTTTTTAAACACTGTGCATCAAATTGCTTGTGGATCCATCCATGACTTGTTGGTTACAATGTCCCTAAACATGTGAGTCACAAAAAATTAAAAATACCATCAATATAGCAATTAAACTCATTAGTTACTGCTACATATTTTACATAGAAATGCATTAATTCTAGTGCTTGAAGTGAGGCGTGCTGAAGTGGGATTTCATTCCACTTCTTTTTCAGGAGGACCTGAAACCATCCTGCTACCTTTAAGTAAACTGTAAGCTTCTAAAAAGAAAATGTTAAATAAATTGTGCACTAAGTACTTACGGCAGCAAGGGACTGGGAAAGAAACTATATTTTGTTTCTTAAAATATCGTGCAAGGACGAGGCAGGAATGAGACAAAGTAGTAAAGGGATGGAGGGAATGAACCCTCTAGCTACGGGCTCGGTCGGTGTGACCCAGTTCGTAACCACAAAGTAACCATCAAAGTTTCCATACTATAACTCGTAACAGTATACAGTTATTTATACTTGGTGTTATTGTTTTATTGCCCTTTGAACCGTGTCTAACTGAAAGTCCCGCCACACAAGTTATAAGTCAATCGGAGGGCGTGCAGCTCACGTAACCATATCGAATTACCGAATGTACGAACCTCGTGAAGAACTTTTGTTTTCATTACCTTACTTTGTTCAGTCTAATAAATTTTGATTTGTACATTTCAGTTAATTTTATAATAATAAATAAAGAATAGCGATGAAAAACAAGAAATATAGTACTCAGCTTCAAAAATTTCGCAAACCATTCCGCTTCCTCCTATCCTCACTTCAAGCACTAGTTATTTCATCTGATTGTTTTTATCAGTTCTTCAAACTGGTTATTGTAACAAGCAAAACATTTACTCAGTATGGTACAATGTGAACCCCGCAAGTAGTGAATGTATAGAAACAAGTCAAGAATTCAAGTGTTATATCTCCTACCGAGGAAACATGATGCTGAGGTTCAAAGAAGATTCATACAGACATACTAATACTGATCTATAGACGCTTGTCTGACAGTTTGATTCGTTACAGCTGCCTGATCAATCCAGACAAGATCGAGATTTACGATGGTGAAAGTAGTACAAGCCCTATGATTGGAGAGCTTTGTAACACCGAGAGTTTTGTGGATTTTGTATCAACGGGTCCTGATTTGTTTATCCTCTTTCGCAGTCGCGGCCATTTTCCATCTCAAGGATTTAAAGCTACCTTCATGTTTGAGAATGATACTGCCCTAGGAGAAGACCTAGAAACGCCGTCAATGGGTGAGTCTATACATTTCAAACTTAGTATTGTTATATCACTCATGCACGACCCTATCAAAAAGGGGAAGAGCTCCAGAAATATCATTAGTGGATAAACGTACATATTTAACCTTAATAATATATCATAACTCACACGCACACAACCATATTAAATACAACAGAAAACCTGGAAACCGATCATGGATTTCCCCATTTAATAATAATACAATGTAAACAAGCACAGACGTATATAACTTGACAAACAAAACACAGATAAAAATCTACAAGAATTCAACAAGTGGACCGGGCGTAGCCGAAAGTTAGTATGCCCGAACTGTAAATCTGATAATTCCTGGTTTGCGTCTCCTTGTCGCAAAACCACTTTCCACACTTTCAAGCCATTAGTGCGCTATAACAGTGATAGTAAAATCCCACTGTCCGGTCAGATAAAACTATCCCAAGAGTTGGCGGTGGGTGTTGTTGACTAGCTGCCCTCCTTTTAGTTTATCAGTTCAAAATTATGGGCAGTTAATTGTGGATAGTTTTTGTGTAGCTTTGCACAAAAATGGGAAAAAACGTACAAACATCTACAATTGAGCCTATATCTTTAACATATAGAAATCATACAAGCAGAGCAAGTGAAAGTTAATATATAGGAACACAATTTAATAGATGGGCTTAGCTTAATTCACACAAACTATCAAACATGATAAACAAGTCAGGGTGTTTATTATTTTGACATACAAAGTAGCAGTTATGAACTGGACGAATTTCTGGAATATTTTATGCCAATATTCAGTATACGGGTTGTATGAGTACGCAAATACACATATGCATCCCACTCTTTCGGTGATTTTGAAAGTCGTTTTAAAATTTAACAGAAAAGTAAATATCATAAAAAAATCGCACTATAATTCTATACCTAGTGCTTATAATTTAGCACAACAATATTCCGGCACTCAGTATCGTCTCTAAAATTATCACCTTAAGATATTGCGTACTGATGCGTACCGATTCAACATTTTCACCTGCGTATAAACATTGCAAACTCAGCAATACAGGAGAGATTTAGAGATGCCTTTAATCTTAACATTTAGTAGTACTATACTTTATTCCCCTATATTGAGAAGATGAAACAGTCTATTTACAAATTATACTGTTCTAAAGTTTGTTTGCTTGTAGTTGAGCACAAAACTACACAATGAGCTACCTGTGCTCTGCCCACCACGGGTATCGAAACCCGGTTTTTAGCGTTGTATTTTAAAGTGAGGAAATTCTTGAAATATTTAAAAACGTGGTGTTTCTTAAGTAGTTTTAAATATGTAACAATATTTCTAAGTAAAAATTACTCGATACTTTTAGGGTAATAGTTTAAACTCATACAAGTTCTCCCGATGGTTTGTTTGTTTGTTTTGAATTTCGCGCAAAGCTACACGAGGGCTATCTGTGCTGGCCGTCCCTAATTTAGCAGTGTAAGACTAAAGGGAAGGCAGCTAGTCATCACCGCCAACTATTGGGTTACTCTTTTAGCAACGAATAGTGGGATTGACAGTCAGATTATAACGCCCCTACAGCTGAAAGGGAGAGCATGTTTGGTGTGACGAGAATTCGAACCCGCGACGCGCAGAATGCAGGTCGAGCGCCCTAACCACCTGGCCGTCTCCCGATGAGATAGCGGTTAAGTTTAGGCACGTGCAACGCTAAAATCCGGGGTTCGATACCCTGCGATGTACATAGCATATAGTCCAATGTAGCTTTTCTCTAAAACAAACAAACTCACACAAGACGTTATATCTACGAAATTTCATTCACCAGTTTCATTGCTGTCAATGTATGTATGTGTGTGTCTTGTATAGTGACTTCTTAAGACTAATCAGAAGCTCTACGTTTTTAAATATCACATTAACTAACTTGTTACTTTTAAATGTATTTTAAATAAAAATATACTATTTTCTTCCAGTTGTTTTTAAATGGGTAAATTGATATATGTTTAAGAAAAGCCATGAAAATATTGGCCTATTTTAATTCTTCTTCATTGTTAAACAGTTACTATTTAGATATAAAATGGCGTTTTTAAATGCTTTTTTAACGAAGTAGCAAAGTTAATTTCTAGTAATACCTTTTGATAACTTATAGTATGTATTACTTTGTACTCACCAAAAATCATATTTTCTTTAGTTGATAAAGATGATAATTTAAACTTCCCTGGATACCATTATATTTTATGAAAAAATAATTAATTACTTTAATATTTTGTACAGGATTTCATGATTAATAAAATTAAATGTAATACAAATAAATAAGTATTTAAATAAAACGATTTATTCAACAATATTTTGGTAGTCATCATATTAAATGAGACAAAGGGACATCTGTAGGCTTACGAAAACAAGAGAAGGTTGAACAATCGAAAAGTTTTATAGTTTTGTTAAAGAAGGATGACGTTTCAAGCTAGCGCATGCGTACAGATTTAAATTCATAGTCGTTATCTTCACTACATAGCCTGTGTAGTCGTGGAAACTGTGAGTATGGTATAGATATGTTGTTACTCTACAGTTGGGAAGATTCGAAGTGTAGGTAAGTGTGTGTGAATTCTGGTGCACAGTAACCTTAAACAAAAACAAAACGATGCTCCAGGCACTCATACATGTAAACGAAACAGGTGTGTCACCTGCCCACATATAAACAGCACTACACATCTACGAGGAAAAATCACAACTTTCGGCATAAAACAGCCCTTCCCATGTACCACTCAATGTCTCATTTACTGTATAATTTGCAATAGTTTATGCATTGGCCAAACAGGCCGCCGTCTCGGTGATCGAGCACGAGAATATTTAAAACATATTACACTGTGGAACCAGGATGCACCTGTGGGCAAACATTTCACCAACAACAACAACAATATAGTTGAGGACTTTTCGATTCTTGGACTTGTTAGTGGTCCGACAGTCATTCATAAAAGAGAACGACTGAAAAGGAGTTTAATCTACAACGTGGAAACCCTACAACCATCTGGTTTAAGTAAACGCTTTTCTTTCCTGTAGATTCTCATTTTATATTTTTTGTTTAAATTTTAATCGCAATCTGTTTTATCTTTTCATGACTTGTAAAATTTATGTAAAATATGTAATTTTGCACAGAAATCTCACGCTCAACATTCCAAATACTATACGCGCAATTTCTTTGAATTCTGCGCATGCGCCTTTGTTGTAAGCTGTACGATATGACGAAGAGCACTGGCTCAAAACGTCATCTTTCTTTAAATAAAAATATTAAAAAACTTGGCGATTGTTCAAACTGGTCTTTAATTTCGATGTCTTTGTCGCCTATGCGGTTTTAACTATGTATTTCGATTTACGAAAACAAGAAACCTTTGAGGTTATTAAACATCTTAAAGCTAAATTCGATGACGAAGAACCCACTTTGAGCAAATGTACAACGTTTCGACAAGGTTTTGTCATCATCAGGTACCTGTTATGTTAAATGTATATTAAAGTTTTTCTGCATTACCCATTCAAGCCGTCTCCAAGCATTATTAATCTTAAAGCTAAATAATGCACTGGGATATGATCAATAATATTTTCGTAGAAGAAACAAGTGATCCTCAGATTTCAATAGAAACTGGACTAATATATATTGGACAGATTAAATAATTAATAAACATTGTAGCATCTTGTTTGGTGTGTGTTCCATAATTCCATAGAACAACTAGCTGAAGTTTGCACTCTCGAAGTTCTGAAACATAGAGTTTTACAACATTAAAACAGTAGATTGACTTACTATTTGCTTTTAACTTCATTGATATTGCTTTTCAGTTCTAATTTACTGAGACTATTCTTATTGGCTGTTGCTATCTAGATTCCCCTTTGGTATTTTAATTAATATATATGTGAAAAATGTTCTAGGCCTATTTTTGTTTAGTCAATGCCTACGTCAGTCAAAACATTAAACAACGATGCCAGATGTAAAAACTTACAACATTTAATAACTAAAACTAAAAGTAACGTGTATTTACATTATAAAATAACACAGTATCTTTTAAAACTCATAAACCTTTATGAAAGACACTATAACAAATTGCTTGATAACAGCTCTTGATAAAGTAAGGAGGTGTAACTTCTCTCGACTGGATTATTGTTAAGAGTAAATTAACTTGATAAAGTTGTACCTGTTTTGGTGGGTTCTGTACAAATTTGATATAAAGATCTTAGAAACTAAATAAAATTCTTAAAATTTGGTTTTTAAAGAATGAATACACTGAACAGGTTGGATATTAATTTTTATTTTACATAATGTGTAAATACATCACATTTTAGCAAATTTATTAAAATATTGTACTGATTTTTACCGTATTTTTCGGTGTATAAGACGCACCCTTATTTTGAAGAACATGTTTTGGGGAAAAAAAGCTACAGTCGAATTTGAAAGATTTTTATTTAACAAAAATTCATTTTGATACTTTAAAAATTAGTATATATTGGTCTAAACACAAAAGAGCTCAAAACATCAAAATAAGAAAATACCGTAAATCAAAAAAAAAAGTTTACTAGTTAT
>NW_013666820.1:303555-315776 GCF_000517525.1 Limulus polyphemus
CAGACAAGCACACAAACAAACAAATAATCTCAGAGTTTTAGTAGTATATAGATAAACACCGTCTCAATTCTTGCAGCTGTGCGGGCCCTACTGACGTTGTCATGGTATTCATCACCATCAACGGGCAGAAAGAGAGGCTTAACAACTTCTGTGGTAACAACCTCCCTCCTCAACTGATGTCCAACGGTCCATCAATATCTGTTGAATTCAAGAGCTATCAGCCTCTTTTAGCCCCGAAAGGATTCCGGGCTATTTACCGATTTGTCACCAGTACGTGTCGCTTTTCTGTAAATTATTTTGTGTTTGTTCATATGTAAGTGCTGCTTCTTAAGATAGCCTGTAGGCTATAGTGTCGGTAAATGTAACTCGTATGTAATCTCTGTATTATTCATTATTTTGTGTTTGTTCATATGTAAGTGCTGCTTCTTAAGATAGCCTGTAGCTTATAGTGTCGGTAAATATGACTTATATGTAATCTCTGTATTATTCATTTTGGTAAAAAAGTGTCTGTAGGTTGTCTTTTTTGAAACAGACTTGTTATATAATTTACCTCAAGCTTTTCGTTAACATGGTTTTTTGTTTGATTGATTCGAAACGTATTTGCGCTAGCCTTTCCCGGTTCGGAACTACTAGACAATTGGAAAGGCAGCTAGCCAACAGCACCCACCGCCAACTTTTTGGTTATTCTTATTTAATAGAAGAATGATATTTGACCATCAGCTTCATCACCCATCCATGACCCCAAATTCCGGCGGGTGATTTTTTGAGAGAATGGGTCTCGAAACAGTTCATTTGAACAAAACTTTTTTTCAATTATTCATAGTAATAAAGACTTATCTAGCACTAAATGATTTTTGCTCAATTCGTTCCCCGATAGTTCGGCGGAATGATTTTAGACTTACTGTGCTAAAATCCTGTTTTCCATTCCCCTCAGTCCACAGGGCGCAGATAACCCATTGAAAAACAAACAATTCTCTCTAGTCAATATAAAAATGACGTTTATTTCACGTAGTATACGTGGTAGATTTACAGTATAAGTCTTTTTTGTAAAATTATTTAGAAAAAAAGAAAGTTCGATTTGCAGAATAACTGTAGTAACAGATATCAATAATGATATTTTGTGTATGAGAAAATCTAGTTACATGTATGATATTGTTTTTATGATATTCTAAACAACTTTAATTATATTATCCTGAAGACTTTGGAATATCTGCTGGAGTACAAGACCCCCAACAAGGTAATGTTTTGATTTTTTTCCTTTCATTTAAAAAATGACGTGAGATTTTTATGTAATTATCTACCTCGTTACTATAAATAATCCATAGTTATTTACTATTTATTTTTACCTAAAACTCTGCGAAATTTTAAGTTTTTCAAGAAGAGAATTTTATTCGGGTCTCACGACTTTAACGTGTGCCTATGAAAATAAATTATTAATTATATTTTTAAAAATCGATTGAGTTATTTACTGACAAGTAGTTTGACCAAGTATTACAGCATTACCTCATATTATTTTTCAGTATTTCTCTATTTAACAAATCTAATGAATGCTCAGTTTATATAACATACTAGGGAATAAACTTGTGTTTCGCGTACGATGGATATTATATGCTAATGAAGCGTTGTTTAGCAAAAAAAAAAAAAATTAATATAGACAGACTTGAATTCTCGACCTTCCCGCGTACCAAGCGTGTGCTGTACCATATGAGCCAAATCCCAAAGATATTTTTACGTATGCAGTATTATGAAGTGAAATGCTATTGTTACGTCTCCGTTCGTTAGTTGATTTTCCGCAACTTCGTTCCCACGAAACTTTAGCGACACAAGTCCTTTCTTAATAAAACTGGTTTATTCTTTCTGAATATAACTTTACCGATACACTTATTTTCAACAGTCGCTCTATAACAAACGCTAGAACGTCTCACCTGCTCGTGCTCGACAATACTTAGTTCAATTACACACTCTCCGACTGCAGTTAAATTACTCACTACACTGTTCTCGTCACGTTGTGACCATCTTATATATACCAGGCTACCCCCAATCTAGTAATCTCCCGATAATTCACGAAGGTTCGAGAGAAGGAGTGGCGTGATACCAGTCACGTGACCTCGCTGACGCAACACTATATATGTGTGAGAAGAGTATATGTTTTAAACAGATAAATCCTTTAAATAATTCTGTTGTTGTATTGTGCAGTTGGACAGGAATGAAACAAAAACTTACTAAGCAGAATATATAATTACTGTATTTAGATTTTAAGTAATAAAGTGTAAAAACGTGGAATGACGTACACAACTTTTCATAACGTTACGTTACAAAATAGTGAATTTATAAAATTATGCTATGGTATCGAGAATTAAAAAAAATCAACTGTCTTCGTTTGTCGCTATTTCACTTATTTTTCTTTTTCATTCCATAATGGTATAAACTCTCTTTTTTTCTTCTTTTTTTTACTCTCCCCTAAAGTGTTAACAAAGTGTCGGGTTTCTTACCCACATTAAACGGATATTGCGTAATATTTTATTCCTCTAGCGGGTAAACTCGTTCGGAGAGTAAGAAGCGAAGCGTATTTAAACATTAGGCCAAACTGTAGATTTTCAGACGCCGGTATTAAGATAGTTGGAAACGGGTGATAGTTATAAAATAGTTAATTTTTAAAATCAACTGTTGTTATGTGTTTTGTTGTTGTTGTTTTTTAATTTTTTGTATTTATATGTGTCTAAATCGCATTTGTATATCATATTTCGCGCGATGTGTTAGCTGTAGAGCATCGAAAATTAATGAAGTTGTGACTGTTAAAGCTAAGCGCGTAGATTACATAGCGGGTAAATTCGTGCTTCCTGCACGAAGCGTATTTGAACTTTTCGTTTAACTGTCAATTTTAGGGGCATGTTGGAATTTGTATTGGGATGTAATAATATTGCGTTATTTATAAACCACGGATAGGTAAAGAAGTAATCTATTGTGTTTTCTTGCGTTTTTGTTTTTATTATTGAAATAACATAAGAGTGATAAGTTAATTCTATAATATATGATTTTTACAGACAATCTGAACCAATTTGAAACCTAATCACAAGAGCTACTTATAAATGTAACAGTTGCTAATGTATTTCCATAATTAAGAGCTTATTTCTAGTAGTATTTCCCATTCACAAAATATTTATATGTTGATTAAACCAAAATTTGAGGTCCAGTTTATTCTCAGATACACCGTGGCAATGAGTTTATCACACACACACCCCAAAAAAAACACCTGGTGGGAATTGTAGTTTATGTTTAAAATGTCCTTTATTCACCACTATTAACTCACATTAAAGTAAGTATTTAAAACAAAATAGGTAGCGTTAATTTTCCCCAGTAATAGTTCTGTGTTATTCTGCGAGTACATGCCCCCCAGTGGCACGGTGATAAGCCTGACGGCTTGTAACAACACCCAAAACCGAATTACCATATCAGTGGTGAGCACAGCACAGCAGATAACCCTTTGAGTAGCTTTGGGCTTAACTACAAACAAACAAAACTGCGCAGTAACCTGCAGAGGACATTAAAAGGGCAAGACGTTTTAGGGGGAAGGAGGTGTTAGGGGAAGTTTGGATACTATGGATTGCCTTTAGTACATATAGATAGAAAGCCATGTAAAGCAAATAGATCATCTTTTATTCTTATTCAGTCGATCTTATAAACACTTTCGAAATCTCAACTTAAGCACTGAATTCTTCCTTATTAATACTTAATGGCATATCACAATCATTCTTTTACTGCAAAGACCTACAAGTTTCTGTGTGTCGTTCATTTTATAGCTTTTTTTACCTAATAACTCGCAGCAAAGGAAGGTGTAGGAATCAGGCGTATCTTTCAATAGTTGTTGAAATTCTTTATGGCTGAGAAAAGGGGCACTTTTCGGAGAGAAGACAGAGGCTTGAGCCCACTCAGCCACCTTCCTGTACCCATCACTGAAACTCTGGGAAAACTATAAACAAGATGTAATTTTGCTTATAACTAAAAACTGTGCGTTTTAATTAAAACGATCATAAGTCTCAGTCTTTTCATATATTTGTCACACGTCACTGAGTTAAGATTGTTTTTGTGGAATGGTTTTTCCCTTCGAATTTGTCTGTATTCCTGGACAAAGAAGAAACTTGGCGGGAAACTGCAGTTTATGTATACAGTGTTTGTGATTTGCTCTCAAGTAACATTAACCTAGTAATTAAGTAATTAACCTAGGTATTATAAAATTGCCATAATAGTATTCAATAGTTTGTATAGCGGTAGATAGAAATTAAAGTTATGCTATTTTTTATACCGTGTAAATAAATACAAAAAATTTATATATATTAATCTCTACTCTCTACTCTGGTCTTTTCCATCGGTTGACAAAATAATTGTTTTTGTACTTTTTTAGTGTGTGGATTCATCTTTAACAGCACTGAAAGAACAAACGGTTCCTTCACATCTCCTAACTACCCTGGGTTTTACCCTCGAGCGACAGAATGTCATTATTTTTTCTTCGGAAGTGGAAATGAGCGCATTACTTTAACATTTGCATATTTTGATGTAGAGGGCGTTCCACCGTAAGTTTTGATTTAAAAAGATCATAGCTAGATAAATAAATGATTTATTAAGTTTTATTACATTTTTCGGACATGTACTGTATATCAGTAAGATATGTTTTCATTTTTAAAAAGACTGTTGTAAGTTGGTGAATTCTAGTTTAATTTTAAGAACTCTTCAGCTCTTTATATGAATATGGCAATTAGCAGGAGTTAATAAAGTATATCATCTGGTTTTGGATAGCAAATGTCCTCATATACTACAATGGTATAATAGTATAATTTAAAGGAAACATACCAATATTATTATGGGTTAGCATTAGTGTCAAACGTTTAGTGATTAATCAATTGAAATGTACTTAGGTGTACGACTGACTTGGCTAGCGACTTTGTAGAATTTTCCAACTTTCGTACAGTGGATAGAAAAATTCCAAGACACTGTGGTGTTAAGAAACCTAAAATCATCACTTCTGATGGAGACTTTTTTCGCGTTGCCTTCAAGTCCAACGGAAAATTTGATGGAACAGGGTTTGAAGCTTTTTACCAATTTCGAAATTATGTTGGTAAGTTCCACTTCAATCCTACTGTTTCGCTTGTTTATGCTTATGACTCAATCAGAATCAAACAACCAAATTAGTAGAGAAACGCTGTGACAAAGAAGAAAGTATTAACCGACGACTGTCGTTTGTTTGTTTCCATATGGAATGTAAACTGAATTCAGTTTTATGAATTTTTCTCACAACTTCCCAATTCATCCTTTATAACCCGTCATAATTACAATAATTTTAATATATGTTATTGATGTTTTTGACACTGTAATATGGGCTCTTAGTAATAACTTAATTATTTTGATAATTTCATGACGTTGATGAAGCTTTTCTGTAGCTGATTGTTAACCTAACATATGAACTCAGTTACCAATTGTTAACACGATGTTAACTCTATATACTCTCATTATTACGCTTTGTGAGTTATTGTTACCAATCAGCAATAGCATATTACTCGTGTGTGTTTCCCTGTTACTGACTGTTAACAGTGCATTATTCGTGTGTGAGTTATACTTACTAACTATTAACAGCGTGTATTGCACACATCGTCTCAGCCTTTAAATGTTCATAGTGTCAGAACCCCAGTTACTAATTGTTAACAGTGTATTAATCATGTGTGTGTTGCTATTACAAATTGTTAACAGTGTATTAATAATGTGTGTGTCGCTATTACAAATTGTTAACAGTGTGTTACTCGTGTGTGTCGCTGTTACTACTTGTTAACAGTGCATTACTCGTAGGCGAGTACTACTTACTAATTTCTAACAGTTTATTATTGGAATACGAGTCCCATTTATTTATTACTAACAATGTAATTCTCACGCATGAATTCAAGTTTAAAATTTTTAACAATTTAACTCTCTTATAGTCCTACTACACTTTGTGAGTTTCAGATACTAAGTAACAATAGTATATCGTTCGTAGTTTCTAATTATTAACACAAAAATAACTTCAATCGGCTCTAGAGTGCACCTTAAAACCTTGTGCACAACTATTTGTTTGTTTGTTTTGAATTTCGCGCAAAGCTACACGAGGGCTATCTGCGCTAGCCATCCCTAATTTAGCAGTGCAAGACTAGAGGGAAGGCAGCTAGTCATCACCACCCACCACCAACTCTTGGACTACTCTTTCACCAGTGGGATTGACCGTCACATTATATCGCCCCCACGGCTGAAAGGGCGAGCATGTTTGGTGTGACGGGGATTCGATCCCGCAGATTGCGAGTCGAGCTCCCTAACCACCTGGCCATGCCGGGCCGTGTGTTACTATAAAATGTATGTAACAGTTTCTAAGTATATGTGTTTTTAATATTTGAAAACAACATCCCATACGAAAGAAATTTGATATTATAATGAAAAGTTCAATAATTTCATCAGCCGAAGCTTAATTACTGAAAACAGATAAGAAAGCCTTTTTAGGGGGACTTTGTTTAGAATATTAGGATTTCTCTACAAATCAATATTTTTTTTTACTTTCTCATATGTTATTTGATAATTTTTTAAACATCATTTAATCTCTTATTTCACCAAAACAAACCATTGTCCACGAAGTCGTCTTTGCAGTCGTTTCG
This sequence comes from Limulus polyphemus, assembly GCF_000517525.1. Taxonomy (NCBI): domain Eukaryota; kingdom Metazoa; phylum Arthropoda; class Merostomata; order Xiphosura; family Limulidae; genus Limulus; species Limulus polyphemus. The sequence goes on from NW_013666820.1 coordinate 310,224, forward strand.
TTTTGGAAATTTTTTCAACGTTATTTAACAACTTTGGTCATTTCCATGGATATATTCACCTACTGAAAGGGCTTTTCAGTATTCTAACTATATATTTCACGTATTGATAGTTTTCTATTTGTTAAACGTAATATGCTTGTCCTTCCTCTTGGTATATCTGAATAAAAATATTAAAGTCACTATTTGTTTCTTAACATTTTATTACTATAGAATGTTTCCCAATAGAGATGTCCTAAAAACGTTTTCAGTGAATTATATGAACTATTCAAGGTAAAATATTGCATCTTATTATTGTTTTATTGCACGTGAATATATAAAAAATATATTACAAGTACAATGATACATTACCTATCAGTAATGGATACCTAAAACAAAGTACATATAGTGAGCTTAGATCTGATATCAACACACACACAAGAGAAAGACACATAACTCAGTGCCTGTTAGTTTTCCATAATTCTTATGTTTTATGATACTACATATGCTCAATGTCCATAAAACACAATTTATTTAGATGTCGCCATCTCTGCTGACACCTTATTGTGCAATTTATTATAGGTGTAAAATCTTAATAGTTATGGTAACTTCATTGTGAATTTTAATTAAGTTTAAGATTCGAACCCGCGACCCTCAGCTTGCGAGTCAAGCGCCCTAATCACTTGGCCATGCTGGGCCCTGGTGCACAACCATTAACACAGTATTCAGCTATCACAATCTCAACATTAATTTGTAATATTAATGCCATTCTGTCGTATTTCGTCCTATAACTTTTGTTGTTTTATGTAAACCGAATTATTGTAATTTTTCAGAGTTCTTTAGGAATATGACAAAAGTGGGTTTGAAAGACGACTTTTCGATATAAACTACCATATTACTTACAATCCCCAAATCTAAATTAACATTTTATTTCTTTGAGCAAATCGGGACGAAATATTAAAGTATACAAGTTTAAAAAAGTGTTGTCCCATATAGAATTTTCATAATTTTGCATGAATCTACATAAACTATTTTATGCAGTTTTAATTTCATAAAGATGTATACACATCCTGTTCAAATGTAAATCGATAATTCCGGAACATATGATTACCAAAATAATCACAGTGAGATTCATTCCAACCCCAGCATGAAGATTTCAGTTACTCACAAATGAAAAGCTGCAGAGTCATTTCGGCAGCAGAAATTTGTAGACGACATTTTTTGCAGCACAGTGAAAACAAGCTGATCTAACAAGTATTCCTTACATTAAAATTTTGCGAAATGAATGGAAAGTGTGTACAACATTACAATTTTTATGTATGACTATATTTATTCATGGAGTGTCAGATGTTTATAGAAATTTTGTACATTTATTTCAGTGCTTTAACAATAGGTGTAAGATAAGACGTTTCCGTTACAACTTTTTTTAAGCATGTTTTAATTTCAGATCCACTCACTGTGAAAAGAATTTCAGGAGCAGAAAGTAGGTATCCTTTTGCATCGTCAATATTTAGAAGTATGGTAAATATCTTGCGAAAATCTCGGTGTGTACAGCGAGTGAAAACAGTTATTGTAATACACTATTTGTTATAGTAATTTTATGTGGTTAACAATAGTAATATTAAAATAATACACAATGTATTAAAGTAATTACACTATGTGCTACAATAATGGAATATTTTGTTAAGCATTTTTTTAACCAGCTTGTGTTTAACTAGAGAAAAGTTATTCCTTGATTTATTTTAATTATAATTATCACCAGTGTTCAAATGGTAAAATAACAATTTAAACCGATTAGCAGTATTTTTAATTGTATTGTTTTTGTTATCGTTTTCAAATGAGCATTTTCTAAGCGTTTCTACATATGTAAAAACCTCGATGGGTTTAGCCAGTAACGAAAATCTTAGTTATATGTTTTATAGTATTTTGTATTTACACAGGATAAAATAATGAAAAGAGAAAAATTATAATTTCCATTTGCTTGACTAACAGATTGTCTACGAACTAGACGATTATCTTAACTTAGGAACAAAAATTTGTTAATATCTTTAAAACAGAGTAATTCTTTATTTTCAGGTTTACGCCCTCGAAAACTCCACGTTATTCCAGCATTGGTGGCGATTTATTTTTATTTGATACATCTATGAAATTTAAGACAATACATTGAATTAGTGTCAAGAATTGCACGAGAATGATCACGAGTTTCTAGGGCTTGCACTTTGAATTGCCGTATTGACTTTGATAAGATAGTGGCCTAACCATTACAAAATTCAGTTTGGTAGTTTGAATTGCCGTATTGACTTTGATAAGATAGTGGACTAACCATTACAAAATTCAGTTTGGTAGTTTGTGTCCCCGAAATCGGAAAGACGTAATAAAGATTGTGCTGGTGTCAAACAATCTGCAGCTGAATAAAAGACTATAGCTGTAGATAATGAAGGTTTAGTTTCACTCATGTTAAAAAGCTTTAGCATTCTATTATCTAGCGCCCTTATTTAAGAAGTGGAATTCTAGCTCAAAAAGGGAAGTTGATTAGTGCCAAAACTTTCTTGGAAGTGCTTCTGTATTGTATGATGAAATGGCTCAAAACAATATATTCACGTGTGAAGATAATAAAATATATATATATATATGTGTGTGTGTATATAAAATTACCTGAAGAAAAATTTAATTAAACACACTTCTTAGTATAAATGGATAAGATTCAGTTTGAAATATAAGTGTGTAAAAAAAGGTAATATTTTTATTGATGTTGGCAAAGTTTATCAATTTCCAGGAGCTGAATTTATTAAGGTATATTTAAGATAAACTTAGAATATTAAATGTAACCGTTAAAACTTCTCTTTATACTCAATGTACATAACTTTTTCTGGGTGTTAGGTAAGTGTTTTTACATTGTAAGCACATGAGCAATGTAAGCTTTAATCAAAGCATGCTCGACTTGGAGTTACTTGAGTTTGTATTCTGTTTGTTACCTTAGAAGGTTAATAGCAACGGCGATACATGTTGTTGGAATTGTTACAGTTATAGTTGTGTATAAATGAAATGTTTAATGGCTTCAAGTACGCGATGTAGGTAATTCAGAAAAACACACTCTCCTGATAAAAGCTCATCTTAGTTTGAAGTAGCGCAGCAGATTGTTTTATCTAGATAGAAGAGTATTATTATACAAGTGTAAACAATAGTTAGTTCAAGAAACGTAGCAGTAGCGTAACTTAGAAATTTATGTATGTATTTAACATGACCTCCAATTATGTTACAAATAAGAGCATTTTAATATGTTTCGAGATCTAACATTATTCAAACTCCTAAATTACTTTAAGTTACTGTAATGGTGATTGAAAAGGACTTAAAAACCCGCATTAATGTTATAAAACTTTTTCTGCTTGGACTAGGTTTAGTGAATAGGTGAAACTTCAAACGTTTGGATAAATTTGGTAATTACTTTCACGTTTTTATTAATTAGACGGTCATTTTTATTATGAATAGGTTATTAGATAAGTAGAAATGTTCCATTAGTTTGATGTTTTAGTGGGTTTTTTCTCCTTTTCAACACCACGAGTAAGCGTTGTTAAATTCAATCCAAAAATTAGAGACTAGCGGAGATAGATACGATGATCATGATCATTGCCATAAATGCATAATTTACCGAAGATATTAGCACAGGGGGTACAAAAATTATAGACTAGCGGAGTTGACTAAGATGATCATGATCATTGCCGTAAATGCATAATTTACCGAAGATATTAGCACAGGGGGTACAAAAATTAGAGACTAGCGGAGATGACCAAGATGATCATGATCATTGCCATAAATGCATAATTTACCGAAGATATTAGCACAGGGGGTAGCTTATATGCAGCTAACCAAAAGTTATCTATGCCAGCTATCCTTAACTTTCAACCTATAGACAAGAGGGAAGTCTAGTAAACAGCACCTACCGTCTCTCTTATAACACACCCATGACCCCAAAGAGCGGAACGCAATTCTTCTTTTTTGCAGCAACAGAACGCGAATAGTGAAACCTTCATATCCATAATCTGACACTCTAATCACTAAGTGACCATTTTAATAACAACAGGTTAACATAATCCACAAAAAATATGTTGCTTTTCTCTAATTTTTTGTTGCCGTTACGTATCTTAACATAATAATCAGCCTGCGTATTATGCTTAGGTAATGTTTTTGAATAAAGGCAGAGAATGTTGGATAAAAAAATTAACATATTTTGAACAATGAATTATTTTAGTATATTTTCAGCTGTAGAAAGCGGTCTTGTAATCGGTGGACATATTATTACAATATCGTTTTATATCAACTGTGGTTTATTGGATAACGCTTTATTGTCTCATAACTGTTATTTATATGTCTTATTTTTGTTTTATTGAGGGGTAAATGTTACATTTATATTGTGATGAACAATCAATTCTGCTTAATGATGCGAAGTAACTATAATTTTAACTCAACCTAATGAGAATTGCATGTAAATGTTGGAAATTCTAGATTTCTAAATTTATATTAAAAATTAAAATAAAATACTCCTGCACTTGGCTCATTGATAAATCTAAGGCTTATAATGCCAAAAATCTGGTTTCGATACCCGCATTGAGCAGAGAATAGATAGACCATTGTGTAACTTTGTGCTCAGCAAAACAAAAATGAACAAGTTATTCACCCAGTTGAGTAGTATCACTGTTAATCTACCGGTTATAAGGAATTTGGGTAAGACTCTGCCATTTTAACACATTAGAAATTGTTAAATGTAAAAGTCATTTTAGATGTTAATAATTATGTTAACAAAATCATATTTATTCATAAATGAAGTATGGTGCAATTTGGGTTTATGAAAATTAAACATTACGATTATTAAATATGTTGACGGCAGTTTGGTCAAAACAAGGTAAACAAGTAAATGTATGATACAGGAAAAATAGGTTTAGGACATTTAAGAGAGAAACTACATATTATTCTGCAAATCTTTACTTCAGTAAATAATTCGAACTATGATTATTGAAAACTGGTGTTACACAAACAATTACACGGAAAATTACTTTATTTCTAACTTGAAATTAACTGTAGTTATGATCATAAAAACTAGAGCAAGAAATTGTAAAAAGTAAACTCTTTGGTCACCCTCTAATCAATCACTAATAAATTCATTTTCCTTTGAAGTATCTCAAACACGTAAGTTCATTTAACATATTAATGTTTGTACACCAATACCTGATTCTTTGACCTATTAATTAGTTTTAACTTATGAAACAACAAATGATGCCTTATTCAAGCATTTATTTTATAGATACGAAGACAATTTTATAAATTCAGCTTAGGATTTATTTTAATTCGATTTATATTAACACAGAATTGATGAATCCTTTTGTTTTATAATTTTTTTAAAGTGTTTCTTCATCTCCATTGCAAACCTCTTGGATTTATTTTGTGAAAAAAAAATATTACATAAACTGAAATAATCGCAATTAAATGATAAAAGAATGATCACACAGTAGTATTTAATTACATGTATATTCTTTACATACCTTTAGGCCAGTGGTGGGATTCAAATATTTTAACAACAGG
>NW_013666821.1:0-2540 GCF_000517525.1 Limulus polyphemus
ATTCATAGATTCCTTTTGTTTTCGTAACTGAAGTGACACCTTTTAGTTCGGAAAGAAACATTCGAAAATACACTTAAGAAATATTTACATGTTAAGACGTTAAGAGAACGAAAAGTAATAAAAGTGCTTTAGGCTACTAGAGTCACTTGACCATTGGTGAGCACTGTGGATAATTTGGCAGCTTCTATTTATCACACCTATTCATTTATACTTTAGATACGGAAAATCTTTTATATCTTACTGGCAAATCAAACACTATTTTTTAATGTAACGGGTACACAGTCATCGTCACTTATAGAAACTTACGATATGCAAGCTATTAGACGAAACAATTGTGTTTATCAGAACTATTTTTATTAATCTATCACATCTTGTTTTAATCAAAAGATATAGCGTGCCATGGCCTCGTCTTTATGGCAATCGACTCGCAATCTGCCTGTCGCGAGCTCGAATCCCGTCACCGAACACGCTCGCCTTTTCAGCAGTAGAGACGTTATACTGTAACAGTCAGTGCCACTTTTTGTTGGTAAAAGAGGAGCACAAGTGTTGACGGTGGGTGGAGTTTACTAGCTGCCTTCCTCCTCAATTAGGGATGGCTAACGCAGATAGCCCTCGAATAGCTGAACAGCTCTGCGTGAAATTTCAAAAACACAAACAAAAAGATTTACAGATGCAAGATGACAAGTAAACATAAAAAAACAAACTGACATAGGATTGCAGCTTAGAAATCGATTTCAGTCTAAATACAAGTACAAAAGTTTCTGTAACCCAGCTGCCATGAGTGATAATGCATTTCTGCTACTTAGTTCCTTCTTGTTTTGCTTTGCTCACTTGTGGATGCACTTTCCTCAGTCCCTGCTCTTATTTTTGTTATTATTTTTTTATTACGCGAAGAAATTCAGAAAGAAAAGATTAAGCGTCGTACGAAGCACGAGAAAAGCAAGGTGAAAAGTGTAATTGAAATTGATTGGATAAGGAGCACCAAAAAATAAAAAATTAGGAGCTGAAACAACAAAATCTGTGCTCCACAAATACAATTGACTGAAATAAATGCCGTGTATTGAAACCAAAGTTGGCATATATGGTGTGTATACCGTTGGGTCCTAAATAGTCATGATAGGATAACAACTAAGATATTATATATTTATTTGTATTTTTCAAACTTACAAAAGGTTTAAGAACTTTGTAAACTGACAAAATTGGATTATAGAAAAATAGATAAAAACTATCCGCCATTTTACTATTTTCCGAGTTGTTCCAAATAATACGAATAATTACATTTTAGCTGTTTACGAAGTTTCGATTTTAAAATATTTTAATACTGCACATAGAAAATTACTCAGTGAAAAAGCTGCGGGTCGCGGGTTCGAATCCCCGTCCCACCAAACATGATCGCCCTTTCAGCCATGAAGGCATTATAAAGTTACAGTCAATCCCATAATTCGTTAGCAAAAGAGTAGCCAAAGAGTTGGCGGTGGATGGTGATGACTACCTGCCTTCCCTCTAGTCTTTCACTACTAAATTGGGGACAGCTAGCGCAAATAGCCTTCTTGTAGCTTTGCGCGAAATTAGAGACAAATCAAACAAACCAATGAAAAAGTGACAAGTAAAGTTGAACACGGTGCATAGAAATACATCTACGTGTATATAAAATTATACTTATTCATTAAAGTCATTTTTATAAAGTGGATCTAGTCCTCCGGTTGGACAGCGGTACTTCTACTGACTTACAACGCTGAAGTCCGAGGTTCGATTATCCGCAGTAGACACAGCAGATAGTCCAATGTGGCCTTGCTCTACAACAAACAAACACACAAACAAAATATTTCGAGGTACATTAATGTATTCATAAATGAGCGAATATTTTGAAATGCATAATATCATTTCATCCATAACATAGTTTTGTTCAGTTTTGAATATATTTTCGATTTTTTTTTTTGGCTGATTAATTGTCAAACTAAAACTACTTATATACTAACTTGGGAAAACATACGATTAATTTTAATTCTTACCATTATCTAAAACCTAGAATTTTTAATCTGGGAAGCACCCTATATCCGTTGCTAAGCGACAAATGCAGAGACCTCCTTATAGGGTTCAGATATAACCGTTCCTAACTGAACTATTAACTAGAGGCATGGGGGGTGGGAAGCAAACGAACGGTACCTGCCGCTAAAAGAGCTTTATATGGTTCTGTAATCAAAGCAAAAGGAAGTCATGTATGTCTAAATCTGAACAATTTAAATTGTTTAGGAAAAGAGAACTCAAACTAATTAATCATAAAATTCATTAATCATAACAGTATTTTTTTTATTGGATATTATTAACGTAAAAGATTCTCAACTGAAACGTAATACGTGCTACAAAGAAGTCTTTTTTAACGTTTTGAAACAATGCAGAATTATAACTTCTTGATACAGTGATTTTACAACGATAATCGTCAAGACAATTTTTTATGAAAACCTTATTATTGTTTTTTTAAATAATAGCCTTTGTGCTGATGTCAGTAATTTATATATATATATATATATATATATTAC
>NW_013666821.1:2852-19829 GCF_000517525.1 Limulus polyphemus
ATATATATATATATATATATATATTACAGAATATGTGCATTTCACCTTCAAAGTTAGGACTGATTTATTAGAGTTCCAAGGTTCTTTTTTGTTACGAATTTTATCTAATTGTTTTCAGACAACTGATCTTTTTGCTTGTAATTTATTGAACTTCTATACTAAAAACAAACAAACTGAAATGCACACATTTTCTTTCATTAAATGGTACCTCAAACCCTCAAGATGTTTGATTTGAATTTCGCGCAAAGCTACACGAGGGCCATTTGCGCTATCCGTCCCTAATTTAGCAGTGTAAGTCATCACCACCCACTGCCAAGTTTTAGGCTACTCTTCTACCAAGACCCTCAGATTGCGAGTCAAGCGTTCTAACCACCTGGCCATACCAACCCTCAAAACATGTTCTGTTACTCTGCCATATTTTACATACTTTTTGTTTCATAAAAGAAAATTGGGTTATCAAATATACAGTCTGAATTTTAATTCTCTTTTCTGAAACAAATCGTGTCCGGTTGAGTGATTCTTTGAGCCTAGCGCAACCTTACACGTACCTGTCCTAAACCTGATTACTCTATTACAATGCGACAGATAATTACTCTATACTCTTGTAAAAACGTCAAACTTATGTTCTATAGTAATAAGTCATGGCTATATCGTTCAGCATACTTATAAATTTTGTCATCAAACATGCAATGCGTTCACGAAAAAAAAAGGCACTTTTACAACAGACCACTCGCTCTTTTTCTGTGTGGTAGTTTTCTCGAAAATCGTGGAATCTATAGAGAAAAAAACGACACTGAAAATAATTAAATTTCAATAACGACACTAAAAATAATGAAATTTTCAATCGGACATGTGAGGATCGTTTGTAGTTAGGCACAAGGCTACTCAATGGGTTGTATCCACCACTGGTAACGAAACCCGGTTTCTAACCGTATACGTCCGCACACATAACGTTGTGGCACAGGGGGGGGGACACATGTGAGGAAAATTAGTCACTGAATATCTTATTGCTATTTGGTTTCTAGTTTTCTCAACAGTTTGTCGCCAGAAAACTGAATCACAAAACCCCATATACACATATCAGTTATGAGTGCTTAACTTTCTGGAGGGGTTATCGCGCTATGATAAGTATTATATAACTGCGGTGTTATGGTATTCATTTTATTACAGATTAGATTATTTATACATTGGCAAATCACGTTAAACTAAACTAGCTATGTGGGGAAGCAGGATTTACGTTTCACTATATTGAGGCATTAATGTAATATAAATTACTCTATGGGTCACAGAAAAATAGACTCAGAGATTAATAGCAGCTACGATGATCATAAACAGATGTCTGGTATTAAACAAAGTGAGTGAAACGTCTCAACTAAAGCTGGGTTCTGATTAACATTATAGCTAGAAAAAAACAATAAATAAATATTGTTAAAATTTTTTGCTTAAGTATTTAAAACTAGTTATATTTAAACCATGATTACTGTCGGTAAGTTTGTTTATAAGTTCTGCGAACACCCATCGATAATTGTGAATTGATACACTAGATCACGGTTTCTTGCGTAAAGCTCTCGTGTAGCTTTTAAAAAATATCCGAAACAAATCTATCTAGATCACACCTCCTCTAGTTACTTACATATAACTTGGAAAGTTAGATCTGAAATCAGTGGAACATGCTTTTGTTACAAGTATTAATACTTTGGAACTGATATAGATAAATAACAAATCTGCTTAATATACAAATGTTTACCACTTACTTAATAATTTATTTATTGAGTTCTTAGATCTACCGTTCAATAAATCGTAGCGTTTAACAACAACAGAAAAAGGAAGAGAAAGGTAATAGAATATTTATATTTGAGTTTTGAACCTGAATTGTTTGTTTGTTTGTTTGTTTGTTTTTGAATTTCGCGTAAAGCTACACGAGGGCTATCTGCGCTAGCCGTCCATAATTTAGCAGTGTAAGACTAGAGGGAAGGCAGCTAGTCATCACCACCCACCGCCAACTCTTGGGCTACTCTTTTACCAACGAATAGTGGGATTGACCGTCACATTATAACGCCCCCACGGCTGAAAGGGCGAGCATGTTTGGTGTGAGAGGGATTCGAACTCGCGACCCTCAGAATGCGAGTCGAGTGCCTTAACCACCTGGCCATGCCGGGCCTGAACCTGAATTAAAGACCTATGATACATGGGTTGACTTTGAACTTCTGACTAAAGAGAAGAAAGCTAGTCCACATTAAACCATCGATATAAAAGCTTTGACCGGATTTGAAACTTGTAACAGTTTGTTGGCTACTTTATAGTCTTTGAACGTGTAATAAAAGAAAACAGGCTAATTCTAAATGCTAAACTTTTACTGCGAAAACTATTTCATAAGTATGCTTAGCAATGAGGCAAAAATCAAGAAAAAAAATTATGTTTTACATGTTTAAACCACGACATAGCGCAGGCCTTGATACTTAAAGATAAGTGAAAATTAGGTCACGAGTACATTCAGAAACATATACAGCCATAACAAGTTACTTTAACCTTATAACACGACATGAACTTATATTAAATGGGAATTCAAATTCAGATGAAAGGTTAAAATGGAGCACAGACTCGGGTGGCATTTTTAAAACACAAAACACTAAACACAAAACTTTCCATCAATTCTCGCAATTTGCAGTAATCAGATAAATAAAAGACGTAGAAAAGTACTTGAACTGTACTTTTATCCCAACTTGTTTTTATTTGTCGTATTGGTTAATGATCGTTTCTTGTTCCACAACGTGAAAGAAACTTTCTAAAGGGAATGCAGTTTTCAGCCAGTTAGCAAAAAAACCACAAAACTACTCCAATTTGACAATTGGCCTCCGAGGAGTTTTGTGGCCTAGTAGTATTTGATATACGTTATATTTGCTAGAACATCTCCTACATTCTGTATTCAACACACAGATATACCGCCCCCCCCCTTTAAGTAAGATAATAAAACTTCCGAAAAATATTTGGTTCAAAATCGCAATGGAAGAAAAATCCCCACCCCTTTTCCTTGTTAAATAAAGTTTATGGTAAAAACACGCTTAGAAGGTATCAAAATATCAGGCAAACATGAAACAGACGAGACAACTGTAAAAAAAAAAGTGTTCAAAGAAAACTGTTGAGGGTACAATGGGACTAAATGCTTTTTGTATTTATGCTTATGATATTTAAATAATATTAAGCGCCTAGATGTCAGAGAATACAAATGTTTTTATTTCCTTGTACCAACTCGCAAGGCTGTGTTTTGTACGGTTCTCTAACCATCTGTACGTTTATACCCAAACTTATTTTGTGCTAACCCTACGAGTATATGCGAAAATGTTTACAAGATTGGTAGAGATATCTCGTCAGAAAAATTTATCGTTTTTACGATTATGTTCTATACTTTCTTACTCTTTCACGTAGCTTCTTTAGTTTACGAGAATATAAAAATACAGTGGACTTGGTTAAACATTTGATGTTCGGCGTGATAACACAAGTTGTGATCACTTCTTGTATAACCAAGCATATTGATTCTTTCCGATTGTGACTGAAAACGAATTAACTTTCTAGAGAGCTTATCACGCCATGATAATAAGAATTATATGAATGTGGTGCTATTCACTTATTCTGTTGACACAAAGCTATTTTAACTCACATTTTTCTTCGTGGAAAATTATTTTTAAAAATTTATCTTCAATTTCATACATGAAATAGCAACGTTCAACTAGTCCAACAAACCAGCTGACGTTGTACATTTAGATAAGGTAAGTAAATTATATACGAGCTGAGTGAAGGAAGACTTAGCAAGATCAGTTAAGAATAGTCGATTTCAAGGTTAATTGTTGATGTTTGTTTTAGACCAAATCCATGTTGAGCCTATATACTTTGTCCATCGGGGAATCGAACCCTTAATTTTAGCGTCGTAACTCCATAAATTTACCGCTGTCCCAACCGGAAACTTCAGAGTTAGTATTCAAGTAACATTTCATAGAAATACAGAGAAAATAAATTGTTTTGACTCCGGTTTCAGGTCATTTCTTTATAGATGTGTTTCATATGTTTTTACACACTAGTGTCAAATGGTAATATGTTTTGGCCAATATCAATTAACAAAGTTGAGGTTGTACGATTCTCTCACATTTATATATTTTTTTTTCTGGCAGCCCTTTAGCTTTCTCCAAAGTATTTATTTTGATTTGATATTTGAATGTATTTGGTAGACAGGCACGATATTTTGGTAATTTGTAATTTTGGTATCAACAAACGGAGAACCTAAACTATGTCCAGAATATTGGCAATAAGCACCGAGCCTGTGAAGCCACGTTTTGCATAGCTCGAGTCTCTCACCACGCGGCAGCGTAACAAGAAATCCTGACGTATTACGTAGCATTAGGTTTCGAATGATATTGACATAATAACCCTGTAATGGTCTTACTAAAATATACAACATCAATAGATTTTATGTTTATTTGAAGTTTTTACATTATATTTTTTCTAAACACGCGCCCAACTGTCAAACTTATCTACAAAGTTTGGGAATATTTATCATTATTTGAAACTGAAGTCTTTACGAAAGCAGTTTTTTTTTTTTTAATATGACGCAACTTTAAAAATTTGTACAAGTAACTAAGGAGCTAAAACCCGAGTAAAAAAATAATTAAACAATATTCAAGTTTCAGAACTTAATACGAAATTTGTTAATTAAACTATAGTACGGTTTTGAACCCACCCAGTTTACGTATTTGCTAAGCACTTTGTGACAAGTTTGTAGAATCGTTCACTTTTGGTATAGTTTTATTTTTTATTTATTTATTTATTTGAAATTAAGCACAAAGCTACACAATGGGCTATCTGTGCTCTGCCCAACACGGGTATCGAAACCCGGATTCTAGCGTTGTAAGTCCGCAGACATACCGCTGTGCCACTGGGAGGGCCTTTTGGTATAGATACACGTCAGCCCAATAGGAATATATCTTTTCCGAAATTGCGAATAATCTTGCATAGTGATATGGTTTTCGTACCGAAAGATACGTATGCAACACAGAAGGAAACAAAATACTATAATCCTCTACTGATCTTACCTAGTATAATAATCTTTATGTTCATTCTGGGGGAAGCAGGTTTGATTATACGAAAATCTTCAGATACGTTCGAATCATCATATAAAACATAAAAAAAGTGCTATCTAAAATAAACAATGGCTTCCCACGACAACGATAGAAGCAACTAAAGCATTTCGAAATCTTCTTAAATCCCCAGCTCCTTACTCCTGGGATTACACTGCCTTATATATTCCCTTTTTTTACATTGATATTGGAATCGAATCGGTCTTGAAAGCCTGGAATGAGACCTAACAGGTCGAATTCGATATAAACGATAGTTATTTTACAACTGTACATAGAGTATAAAAATTATCTCGGACTGTGGAAAAACAAAACATAAGCATTTTGAAACCGTTCATGTATAGGTTGTTCAGAAGTTGGGTTAAAAAAATATGGAACTAGTTTTACATAATTTTCAGACACCTTTTATTACTACTTTTGATACTAATAAATACCTGTTGTAAGAAAAAAAAAACAGCAGTGAAAATATTACACATCCTATTTTTACGATTTACCAAAAATGACTCACTTAATTATAGTTATATATATATATATAACTAATTATAAATAATTATAGTGAACAATTCAGATTATTATTTTAGTTTTAGAAATGTTGAAATGAACTAAAGAAAAAGCTGCTTAGTGAAAAATGAAATAAATACTTTTCCAGTTGATTCCTTTTATAAAATTTGTAAAATGTTCACTAATTTGTGATTTAAACGCGAATGATTCGGATGAATTACTTACTCAAAATACTATGGACAAATAACTAAGTCATTGAAAAAGAAATTACACGAAAATAGTGAATTAAATATAGATAATAATTAACACATATGTATTTCTAGTGAAATCTATCTATGGGTAGGGTGTGAACAGAGCATTAGCAAGCCTGGAATGTGAATGCGAGAAATCATGATTGATGGCCTACTGCCGCATAAACGCCATTTGCACTTATGGCTATAACATGCTTAGATGTCTATGCTTAGATTTGTGCAAAAGTTCCGAAATATGGAAAGTAAATAATTTTAGAGGTCATAGTAGGTTAATGTATTCTAGTTATTGTTTCTGTTATAAATTTTACAGTTTCTAGAAGGCATTGAAGTAAGTAATCAGAGACGAATACCGTGAAAGGGACTTTTAGAATTACAAAATTCAAACTATTTTTCACGAAATAGGTTCTTCGGCTTCTTATCATAAAGTAAGTTGGTTTATAATGTAACAAATATATTTTAGTGAAACAAATAAATAGATTAAATAGATTTAATGATAGATTTATATCATTAGTAATTTACAGCATGAGAAACTCTATCATAGATAACCAATCCTCTGCTTTAAACCATTCGTCGTCTGCGAGGTTAAAACTTTGGAAATGCAAAGCTGTGGAATGCCCAGGATAAAAAATAAACCCCTGCCTACATTATGGTCATTTATATCTGCCACTACTTAGGCATGCCTTCCATACACATCACTCACTCATCATTAAGGAGTTCACATTCCAATCTTAATACAGTTTTCCCCCCACTACTACATGTAGAAAGAAGATTTGGGGCTAACTTTGATGGCTAAGACCTTCTTTCTTATCTGAATGAAGCTTTTTCTTCTTCTTTCATATTTTTTTTTAATCAGCATCTTCTAGATTACACCTGAATATCGTTGTAAACTTTGAAGAAAGAACTTGTGTGGATTTAGTGAAGACCAATTTATCAGAATACTCGAGATGTTTACAATCTTCTCTAGAAATTTGACTAAGAAAAATTCGCTTTGTTCCAAGACCGTCTAAAATACTCTATTCAAGCACCAGCATACGTTGTTCTACAGTCCTGGAATTTTAGTGTAACAAATTTTACCGCTGTTTATTCTTGGGGGGGGGGGGGGGATAAGCGTAAAATTGAATTAAATGACTATTTTGTGATAGATAATACGAGTAAAAATTGATGGACTTTTAACATGTTGGTTTGCATGTTTGTTATTAAGGAAAAAAAAAAAAAACTTTTTAATGGGCTATCTATGTTGTGCCCACCAACGGTATCGAAACGTGGTTTGTAGCATTATAAGCCTTCAGACTTACCTCTGTAACACTGGAAAGCTTAACACATGAAAATATTATATTTGGTTAAAAGTTTGGTCTGTTCTTATGATAAAAAATTGTTAAAAGTAATCACACTCTCAAATCGTTAAGTTTCTCTGTCTAACAAATGACTCAATCATCTAACTTTGTTTTTAAATCAAAATAGTACTGCTTTTCAGTAGTAATGAAGAAGTATTATCGCCATGATTTCATTAAACAGCTTTAACTTTTGTAATTTTTTTCTGTCAGTAAAATTAATTACACGAGCAGCGGTATGTCAGTGACATTGTCTCTCCTGATCTAATCATTAATTTTCTAAATTAAATCTAATCTCACTTTCATTTCGCCAATGATTACGATACAGTATTTCAGTATGAAAGACAATTAAGGGGAGTCAGGAAATTATTCATTGAGATTCTAATTATGTGTACATATATATTCTAACAAAAAATGCATCTATCACATCATGCGTATGGTAATATCTTTACCAGTTACTGATAACTCATTTTAAGCATTTGCGCATTATATAATTTACTTTTCAAAACACGTTTTTAAAATAAATTTCAGTTCATGTTTGAAAAGTTTCTGTGTTGATGATTAGATGATGTCTTAAAAAAAATCGTTTTGTTTAAATGAACAATGTATATACTTTTTAAGTTTAACTTAAATATAAACAATAACATATGGTCTTCGGTTTCGTTAAAACAATACTATAACATTAGCATCTGGTTTCATCCTTGTTCGGTTTACAAATGTTTGTAATAATTCCGAACTCCAGGGTCCCGGCATGGCCAGGTGGTTAGGGCGCTCGACTCGCAATCTGAGGGTCGCGCATTCGAATCCCCGTCACATCAAACATGCTCGCCCTTTCAGTCGTGGGGGCGTTATAATGTGACGGTCAATCCCACTATTCGTTCGTAAAAGATTGGCTCAAAAGTTGGCGGTGGGTGGTGATGACTAGCTGCCTCCCCTCTAGTCTTACACTGCTAATTTAGGGATAGCTAGCGCAGATATCCCTCGTGTAGTTTTGCGCGAAATTCAAAAAATAAACCGAACTCCAGGAACAAAATTTAACTTAAATATCATGTACCAATAAGGGGGACATTTCTAAGAATATTTTTTTTTGTAGGTAGATTATTTGTTTAAAGAAAGAAAAACACTAGGTATAATAAAATAAAATCTAGAAAAACTTTAATTTGACACAATGCCTAAAACCTTCTGCATGTGATGTATCTAGCGTGTTTGTTTTTTTTCTTTCTTAAACGTTGTCTTTCATCTCCTGTGTGGTTTTATACATTTCTTTTGTGTTTATATTGATCGTTTTATATATGACAAAACTATTAACGCTATTGGCCGCCGTCATGAATTTTGAATTACCAACTATAACTGGCTGGCAACACCCATCACCTACTTTTGGAACTGAATGTCATACTATAACGCCCTCACGGCTGCAAATATGATCCCGTGACCCACAGGTTACGAGTCATGCCACTGAAAATGCCACTTCCTTTGTAGATAGCTGTATATCTTTAATAAGTCCATCGCACCGATACAACATTCTGTACTTTTTCGAGTTCTTGTAAACAGTGGTTTCAAGAGAATGTCTCCGATGATCATATCTACATATATTATATATATATAAACATTACTATTACATAAAAGTCATTCTGTTTATAACGAAGACTGAATGAGAACTGCATACCTGTCGATTAGAGATGAGTAATACTTAATGACTAATATGGTTCAAAACGGATACAATTATAGTCATGAACATGCTTTTTCAACTAGTCCCGTTATGATTAATATCGTAGATATATGTTATACATTCCCAAAATGATAAACAAGGCAAAGGAACGATTATCTATTTTTACACGAGCGATCTTGTGCCAAAAATATTTGACTGGTATGTTTTTACTATGCCGATAATTACTTTAAGAGTTTCTTATAGTTTTGATTTTTAAGACATTAAGTTTGATAACGCATCCAAGTACCTTTCCTGAAAAAATTCTACTGTATATTTGTATTGATGTAGTTTAATTGGTCTTTATGTGGCGGATTTATTATTATATATTTATTTTAATACCGATATTTGTTTAAATTAAATTTATATTTAGAAATGTACGTAACTTATACAGTTAAATATGTATTGCGAAACTTCCGCCTATTCTCTAAAATTGTAGAAGATTCTCGAGTGTAAGAATCAACAATAAATGTGTATACGTGAACGCTAGTGTTAGCGTCAGTATTGTTACGTAATCTGAATTTTCGACAAACTCTCCACACGCCTATAAATATAACCAACGCGCCAAAAAACAATATCTATTATTGGTTTGCTATAGTTTGTGTGATATAAACCTCGGAAGTTATAGTTGTGATTATCGCGTATTAATCGGGAGACTTCAGATATTTGACCAGAAACATTTATAAATTTCGAACATTTCAAACCATTTAACTTCAGTGGATTCACATCGGACATTAGTACTTTTACGAAAATATTACCTAGCGTCAGCGTGTGATCAGGGAATTTCATAGAGCTAGCTAACTCCCTATAAGTGAATTGTACCTACATCAACTCAAAATTAACTCGCTCATCGTCAACCCTCGATAAGATATCAAGGAAGTTCCAGACTAGAAAGAAGACTTTATATTTCTTGTAAAACTTTTGTATGTAAATCACTGTTTGTAATAACTATTTGTAATAACTGTCATTGTAAATTGTATTATCGTTTGTATATCAAAACATATTTATACTAAAAAAAGAGGAAAACTCTGTGTATCAATCTTGTTGACAAATATCATAAACTGGAGATATATCGGCATTTATTTAACTACTAAATTTAACTTGTCATTCTGCTCGGTTTCGGACCATTCGAAACTGTAATACGCAACATTTACAATAAGAACTGAAAGAAACATGAAGAATATATTCGATAAAGTATATTATTACTGATGTAGTTTAATAGGCTTTACTGTAAAAAAAAAGAAAGACCAAGACTTATATGTTTTTTCAAAATAATGACAACGTATTTGACTTATTTTTTCAAAATAGATTCAAAATTCACTTTAATTATACCTGGAGTAAATGAAGAGTAATGTAATATTTCTTCCTTAATCTACAGTTTATTTCTTTAGAATTTTTACGTAAAGCTGCGCATCTATGACTTTAATGTTGAAGCGTTAGACTTGAGGGAAGATGGCCAGTTAGCATCACCACTCACCAACTCTTGGGCTATTCTTGTTTTACCAAAGAGTGGGATTTGACCATCACTCGTACAATTTACGACACCCTTAAAGCACGCAAACGAACCAAAATTGCGGGTCGAGGTTTTGGGAAAAACGAGATGCGAACCATAAACCTCTGTTTCACATTTCGGGCATGTTAACAAGTATCCACACCTGGCCCAATTCGTGTAAAATTTACCTGTTGACGTCCTTTTTTTGTACGTACTAATTTCCAAATTCAAGTCTAGGACATTGTTAGATCCAGGTACTTATACCAAACAACACAGAAAGAAATGAAAATGGACATTTATGAAAATCAATACAATAACATACGAAAATATTCAGCTTAATTGATTGATAGTGGATTGTTTGTTTTTGAATTTCTCGCAAAGCTACACGAGGGCTATCTGCGCTAGCCGTCCCTAATTTAGCAGTGTAAGACTAGAGGGAAGGCAGCTAGTCATCACCACTCACCGCCAACTCTTGGGCTACTCTTTTACCAACGAATAGTGGGATTGACCGTCACATTATAACGCCCCCACTGCTGAAAGGGCGAGCATGTTTGGTGTGAGAGGGATTCGAACTCGCGACCCTCAGAATGCGAGTCGAGTGCCTTAACCACCTGGCCATGCCGGGCCAATTGATAGTGGAACTTGTAGAAATGTTTTGTTTCAACAATACCTAATTTAATTCTCTTTTTTTTAAAGACGACCATAAGTTAATGCTACTTCCAATCACTTTTAGTTTCTTCTAATTTAAATATGCCCAAACTAGAGCAGGCATTTTCACTTACTTTTATGATGACCATTAAGATAATTATGGAACTTCATTCAAGAACAACAACAAAAAAAGATATTGCAAAGTATACTTTCTAGCGATTTTTTTTTTTTTTGTGAAAAACATTATTCGACCCATTTAGCCATTTGGTGGCAGTTTTATGTTGGTAATATCAGCCAATCAGTGAATGAAAAGGACAGCTGACGCGAGCATTAATGGAAGAAAACATAAAACTTGCTCAATTCTCAAATCATTCGAAAAAAAAAAAACACCATCTGTTAGAGACGAAAAATTCAGCTTCTTTAACTCGTTTTTTAAACATTTTCTGGATAGATTGTTGTTCAAAACTTCGCATTGTCAACCAATAAACATGTTAACAGCTATCTCAACTGAAGCAACAGAAAACAATTTATATCTGTTTCTATCGTGGATCAGTGTTCTTTAATCAAATGTTTAGTTACATATTGATTCTGAGGAACACGGCAATCAACACGCTTTGCCCGAAGGCGTTTTTGGACTCGGAATAAAATGAAATTATTGATTTAACTTGAGTATTATTTTTTATTGGCTTACTTTTACGTTGTTTTTATTTTATATAAAACCTACCTTTCGCTACAAAAGAATAGTTTTATGCACAAACGTTAAATCTATATTAGTTTTAATATGGAAGAGAACAGGGCGCGTATTTGAATAGCAATCATTAAATCTCTTACACTATAGCGATATATGTAGGCTTGATCGGTGTAAATTTCCCGAGTATGAAAATAATGAATCGGAAAATTATATATATATATATATATATATATATATGTATATATATATATTACGCACACACACACACACACACATATATATATATATTGAACAAACAATATTCAATTAAAAATGCTGCATAAATTTAAAGGATCCCCATGGCTATAACGTGGAATGTATAATGTACCCTGGGTTTTGGAGGTGACTGTGGAAGTAGGACTCGCATTGCGGTGGTGACACACTGTTCATCAGTCTTAACCTCCGTTCGTCAGTCTCACATGAAAGAAACTTTTTTTTTTATTTTGAAACCAAAACAAATACAAGTTAGGAGAGCGAGATATGGGTGCTCAAGCCCACAACTATATCACCCTTCACTGTCTGCAGACAGTTGTCGGAAGGTGACTGCTCGCCAAAGTAAAAGAAATAAGATACTACCATTTTGGGGTAAATAAGATAAACTTACCTCCTGAGGTTGGCATTCCAGTCCCAATTAAGGTAGTAAAGCCTTACTTTAATTAGTAGTACAGTAGATAAAGAATACTTGTATAAAGTTATAAAAGCCCAACCAAGTTATCTAAACTAATTAGTATAACTCCCAATCACCACACATTAAGTCATTGTAACTACCAATTTTCAGACTTTGCACGAGCCTTTATATACGATAATGCTTTCATCTGCATAAAAGTAGTACCAAGTTGTTTAAATGACTTTATTAAAAAACTTATCGAAAACTTCCAGCAAAAACTCCTTAATCTACTTAATACATTTTTATAATTATTACAAAATATTTGAATAATATTATTTAGAGTTTCTTTAATGGAATCCACTGAATATTAATTTTTGCATCAATATTTCAAAATTAATAATGAAATTTTGTAATTTATTACAAATTTTACAAAATCTGAATAATTGTGAAATGATAATGCTTATTACGGAAGAGTATGGCACATCACTATTAAAATTAAAATATCTTATTTTATCAAAAGCATTTATATGGATGCCCCCCAGTGGCACAGCGGCATGTCTGCGAACTTGCAACGCTAGAATCCGGGTTTCGATGCTCGTGGTGGGCAGAGCACAGATAGCCCATAGCACAGTAGTTTTGTGCTTAATTACAAACAAACAAACAAAATTTAGATTAATATCATTAACAATTGTTTTAATTTTTAGATCTAAATAATGTGTCTGTATCCGAAATTGAAGTATTTTCAATTTCTAATTCTACTCTATAAATAGTGTGAATAAAATTATATATCTCAGAATCATTTATACTAATTAAATCAACTATATAAGTTAAAGCAAACATTGTCCGGGTTTGTACAATTTTCAATAAACCTATTCTTATAAAAAATAAAGATATAAATTTGCAATACAAGTAGAATAGTTAGCTCCCATTGGAACTCTTATTACTTGTTTAAATACCTGGTTGCTGAAAAAAAAACATAATTATTATAAATACAGAAATTAAACATATCTTTTAGATTTTTGCAGCTAAATTTTCTTTCTTCCAGTACTATGAAAAGATAACAGAATTGTTCTATTAACGAGTTTATTACAGAAATCAAATCTTTCAATGGAATTGGGGTATACAGTTTGGTAAAATCAAATATTTGAATATTTTCACTTGTTCACAGTTATTTGGGTATTCTAAAATGGGTTGATTATTTGTTAATTATGGTATACAGTGTGGTTTAATCAAATGTTATTCAGGTATTTTAAAATGGGTTGATTATTTTTTTATATTATCCAAAACGTGTGTTTCTTATTATTACTATTCACATTTTTAATTTCATCAAATAAAATGTTCAGTAATTTATTTAATAAAATGGCTGGTTGTTTAATAATTGTTTTTATTGAACTAGAAATAAATTAAATTTTAAACGGAGATTTATGGAGTTAAAATAGCAAGCAGAAAAGGTTTGTTTGAATTTCGCGCAAAGCTACACGAGGGCTATCTGCGCTAGCCGTCCCTAATTTATCAGTGTCAGACAAGAGGGAAGGCAGCTAGTCATCACCACCCACCGCCAAATCTTGAGCTACTCTTTTAACAACGAATAGTGAGATTGACCATCACACTATAACGCCCCCACGGCTGAAAGGACGAGCATGTTTGTTGGGCGACCCTCAGTTTGCGAGTCGAGCGCCCTAACCACCTGGCCATGCCGGGCCCACAGAAAAAGGTAAATCTACAAAAGCATTTGGTTTAAAGTAAAGTTGTTGTTTTTTTTTATAAGAAATTATTAATTACTGTATCTTTGGATTGGTAAATAAGTTTAAATATTTGTGTACTATTGATTTCATTTATCATAATTAGTGCATAAAACGTTTTACAAATAAATCCAAAAATTACAATTCGCTTTATCAATTAGAATTATAATATATTTTTCTTGTAATTCTTGATTTGAATTTCGCGCAAAGCTACACGAGGGCTATCTGCGCTAGCCGTCCTTAATTTACCAGTAATAGACTAAACGGAAGGCAGATAGACAACATCAACTGTTGGGCCAGTCTTTTACCAACAAATAGTGGGATTGACCATCACATTATATCGTCCTTACGGCTAAAAAAGCTAGCATGTTCAGAGACGGGGATTCGAAAATAATATCTATCGGACATCAAAAATGTTTATCTATGGTCTCCCGGTGGGGCAATTTTTTATGGACTCACAACACTAAAATCCGGGGTTCGATTCCCCCGTGTGGTTTTGTTATGAAACAAATAAACAATCTTGACATTTCATGATAAAAAAATTATAAGATTATGAGGACTTCGCTTAAACAGCCGTATATCAATTCTCGTATTTAAAACTATAAGCACAATTTATATATATCCAATGCAAATTTGTACAGCATAATGGAGATGACACTGTTCTTAAGAAGAATTCTGATTATTACATAATCGACTTTTCACGACAGTTGTGTGGGCTTGTTTGTTTGTAATTAAGCACAAAGCCATAGAATGGGCAAGCTGTGCTCTGCCCACCACGGGTATCGAAACCCGGTTTCTAGCGTTGTAATTCGAAGACATACCGCTGTGCCACTGGAGGGATTAGCAAAGGCTGAGTATTTGTTCTTAAACTTCACGCCAAGCTATATGAGGTTTGATTTGTTTATAATTTTTGCACAAAGCTACACGAGGACTATATGTGGTACCCATCCTTAATTTAGCAATAATAGACTAAAGGGAAGGCAGCTAGTCATCACCACCTACTCCGTTACCAACGAATAGTGTGATTGACCGTCACATTATAATGTCCCAACGGCTGAAAGGGGCGAGCATGTTTGGTGGCATGAGGATTCAAACCCGCGACCCTCAGCTTGCGAGTGAAGTACCCTAACCACCTGACCATGCCAGGTCTATTACATAAGAACTATCCGTCCCTAATTCTGAACTGACAGGCTATTGAAAAGGTAGATAATCCACAACACCATTGTAAGCTCTTGGGCTGCTCTTGTCTGAACAATTGTAAAGATTTCCTCTTCTTTTGTAACGCACCCACCGCCCCATACTTCGGAACGCATTTTTGCGGCAACGGGACGCGAATATGATTTACTAAAGATCTTGAAAGTTATGAAAGTCATTCACAAGTTACAGAAAGAAGCTATCGTTTGCACATGTTTTCCTGCTGTTTCTCGCCAGGTGAGACCGATATGGTTGGAAATCGACAAAATCCATAATTTTCCTGTACCAAATCAAAATGCCATCTAGTGGAAATGTTTGGAGGAATAATCTACAATTGACATTTAACGAGCGAGAAATGATATTAATTCCCTATACAAGTTCTATTCGCGAAGAAAGTAAACAGAAAAAAAAATGCCCCAGAAAACAAAAACAAATTATAACCCGTTAAGGATATTCGAAATTATCTTTAATATCAATATAATAATATAAAGGCTGAATAAGCGATACGTACATTTATACTCTGATGAACGTTAGACTATAACGAAAAATTTGTTTGTAGTTAAATACAAAACTACATAATGGGCTATCTGTGCTCTACCCACTCCCACGGGTAACGAAACCCTGTTTTTAGCGTTGTAAAGTTCGCAGACCACTGTGTGTGGTGGGGGGGGGGGTCTAATGAAAATGATAATGAAACAACTCTACAGTTTTCTAATGTAAATTATCGGTTATTGAGAAGACGAAATCTGATTATTTTCAAAATAATTTAAAATGGTATTCACAGATATTAACTTTTTTTTTCACAAAGAGATTGGTGTCTCTCAATTCTAATCGCAATACACATTGCGCACATTTTTTACGATGTTTTCAACTTTTAATTAAGAATAATTCCATAGGACGATTCATTGCATTGGTTAGGCTTTACCGTGTTCTTTCTGGTATTATAACAATTCAGACAGAGAACATAATTGTGCTGTTCTTATTAAATGAAGAGGATACAATTCCTGTGCTATTATCATGTCTTTTGTCTAAGAAGTAGCTTTCAAAATCTTAGTAGTGGTAGTAATACTCAAAAGAGTAATAGCTCACAAAGAAGCTCACCAAGATCATTAATCTTTAGATCAAACTAATTGCGTGTCATTGAGAATTTATTTTATGATCTGGGAAGGCACTTTGGTGTCTCAAAACATTCTTTGTGATACACTCCAATTAAGACATGGAAAACATAAGGACAACAGAAAATTTGACTTTATAATAGCAGAGAATTGCAAGCAAAAACATTATAATGCTAGAGTACAGTAAAATAAAATATTTTCATCTTTTAACGAGTCATATCTTTGAATGTTTATATATTTCAATTGATTAGTTAGTTAGTTAGTTTACCTGAACGACACCTTATGTATAGAGTGGGCTAGAACTGTGAGGTCAGATACCCCATTAATTCCTAATTTTCGGCTGGGGGCTAGAATAACACCTGCGGTCTCAAACGATTACTCTAAACCAAATAACG
Source organism: Limulus polyphemus (assembly GCF_000517525.1). Taxonomy (NCBI): domain Eukaryota; kingdom Metazoa; phylum Arthropoda; class Merostomata; order Xiphosura; family Limulidae; genus Limulus; species Limulus polyphemus. The sequence continues at coordinate 19,690 of NW_013666821.1, forward strand.
AGATTGGCTGTCACTCTTATAACTCACGCACAGTTAAAAGTGCAAAGCGTATTTCGGCAGTACCACGTCTCGAACCTGTGACTCTCGGATCTTCAGTCCGGTACGTTTACCCCTAGTCATACTCTGGCCAATCAATTTTA
>NW_013666821.1:20203-27038 GCF_000517525.1 Limulus polyphemus
CAATACTGACACACTAGTTTTCTTTTTTAACACAAATACGTTTTAATATACACACAACAATACAATTTACAATAACAATTATTACAAATAGTTATTACAAACAAAGATTCATAAACAAAAGTTTCACAAACTTACAAACGATATAAAGTTTTCTTTCTAGTCTGGAACTTCCTTGATATCTAATTGAGGGTTTACGATGAGCGGGTTGATGTAAGTGCGATTCGCCGGGAAGCTAGCTAGCTTTGTCTCCTTGGCCACACGCTGTTTTCCACCGCTGAAGTTAGGTAATGTTTTCGTAAAAATATTAATGTCCGATGAGAATCCACTGAAGTTAAATAATTTGTAATGTTTGAACTTTGTAAAGGTTCCTGGTTGAATATCTTAAGTTTTACGATTGATAACGTTATAACAATCACAGTTATAGCTTTCAAAGTTTGCAGCACACTGACCATAGCGAACTAATAATAGACACTCTCCAACGCGGCGCGCTGGTCCCACTTATAGGCGTGGGAACGTTTTCTAGAAAATTCAGTCTTATGTAACAATACCGGTTAAAGCGTTTACGTATATAGATATATTTCTGATTCTTACTCTCGAGAATCTTCTACAACTTTTGGTGAATAGGCGGGAGTTTCGCAATACCTATCTAACAGGATAAGCTATTTATGTTTCTAAATATAAACTTAATCTAAACAACGTTCATATTAAAGTAAATACATAACAAATTCGTTACACACAATACCCACATGCAACATGTTAGTGATAAAAATTTTCACAATTGTTTGCAAAACTGTCATTTCTGAATTAAATTCCCTGTTTTTGGATTTTAAATTATGAGACGATAGTTCAAGCAATAATAACAAGAACTTTTGAAATACAAAAATATAATACATCAAATGGAAATGTTATAAGCTTTCTATAATTTTTTCTGTAAGAAATTTACTGACAATGGAAAGTAAAAGCAACGGACGAAAGACGTTACCTTCTTTGTTTTGGAAAAGTTATATAAATGTACTTCTATTCGCATTTTTACGAACCCTGAATAATAAAACAATTTCGAACGTTCTCGATCTCATTAGTTTCTAATACAGATAAAAGTAAAGATGTATTTATTCTGTTTAAACATGTAAAGATACAGACAATGTAATATTTTCTTTTGACGTACAGTATAGTATAGATAAAAGTTACACGCATATAAAAGAAATTGGTTTTAGTATTGTCAAGAAAATATATCTACTTGCCGAAATTTCTTAATATCAAAGTGATATGTTTAATTTTTTTATTGTTATAAACTTGCGTATTCCAATGAAATATCTTTTGAAATAATTTTTATTCCAAATGATGCAAGAGGCACAAACTCATTTATTTCCCTGTCATTTTGAGCCTGGCGTGGCCTAGTGGTTAGTGTTCCCAGAAAATGGACTCGAGGATTCGTGGCTCGCATATCGTTAATTGCTGCTAAATCATGCTCTGAATTTTGGGACCTTGAATGCGCTATAATTGTAACGGCTAAATTTCACTCTTCGATCAGACAAGTATAGTCAAATAGTAGGCGGTGAGTGCTGTTGACTAGTTGCCTTCTCTAGAGTTTGTCATATCAAAATTATGGGTGGTTGTAATTATTTGTAATGGAATAATTGACAACCGAGTTACATTTCCATGGTGATCTGAAATGACTTGAATTCATGTTATTCTTACATTGCCTGAAGGATTTGAGACGGAAATTTTTACAGAGTAATCTTTACTTACTTACATTTATTGCAAAATCATAACTACCATCGATCAGTTTTCTTTAAGTATGGGATGAAAAAACAGAGTTTTGTGAAGACGTATAAATTTATATCGAAACATCTTTAATTTGCTATGAGAATTTAAATGCTAATCATCCACAATTCGCAAAGTTCTAGAAACCTATGGCATAAGCACATGTTTAGGCTAAACTGAATTTTCTCATCCGGGTTACCAGCTTTAACAATATCAATTTGCTCCAGTAGTTATGTTTCATTCAACCACTATTGACTACGTTAGTAAGTTCTGATTAAGAAGTTAGCACACAGAATCACATACAAAAGTTGTAATGATTTTCAAACGAGACCCAAAACTCGAGCGCTTTCGAATAGTTCACTATTCTTCTTCAATCTTGCTGCAGGTCTCTGAATTTGTTTAAGGTATCAAGCTATACGTTGTATAAACTTAAATGTCAAAATTAACATTTCAACTTTCCATTAATGGACACAGAATAATTGTACTAGATGTACTTCCGCAGGGTCCACAAAGTGCTCCGTTTCAAGAGTAAATAAAACTAAAATTAAGATTAACCCGCATTTTTCTTTCTTGCTTTTGAAATTCGTAGGTCATGCTATGTCGTAGCCTACAGAGTCCATAATTCTTCCCCTTTTATTGACGTCACAACTGTACAAATACAAACGTTAAGCGTCACTTATATGACGTCATTTTAATGTCTACTGACTGACAGACAACACATTACACATACAGTGGTGCGAGTGGTGAAAACAAGTGACCCTTCCAGGCGGCCTTCGGTCCCCTTTCGGGAAAATTATATAAAATCTTTATCAAAACCATCAACATTAAATTTTAACAGACGTAGAATCTTTATATTTTAATCATGCTCTTTTCTCCTGTTATCTGACATGAACTCGCCATGACAGTTTCTGCTCGCTGAGAGATTACTTCAATAGGGAAGCATAAAGATTTCGTGCACACGTTATAAAAGACTGGTTATAACTAGTTTGATCTCAAGGAATATTTCAAAACAGTTTTGAACAACTATTTTATTGTTTTAACAATAACGTGTTAGTTGAGAGATTGTTTCTTATGAACGAGTTAGTTTTGGGGGTTTGTAAACTTTAGGATTTTAATTCTAACCTATATAATTGAACTAATTATCCCTTAAATAGGCGGGATCAACCAGTAGGTTAAATATAGGGACCGTGTTTTATGTACGTTCTTCGCAAATGTTATACTTTGTTATTTATTTGTTTGTTTGTAATTAAGCACAAAGCTACACAATGGGATATTTGTGCTATGCCCACCACGGGTATCGAAAACCGATTTTTAGCGTTAGAAGTCCGCAGAAATGCCGCTGAGTCAATGGGGGCTATACTTTTTCAAATTAAAATTTCAAATTTTGCTTGAAATTATTCAGTATATTCTACTCAGATTTTCAAGTGACAATATTTAGGTTAAAAGTAATTTTCTACGTAAGGGTTTTCTAACTCTATTATAATTTCGTTTTGGCTTTAATTCATTTTTTATCACTTGGATTGTTGTCATTGCACATGTTGATCATCGTCTTTGGTCTTTAATATTTCAAAAACTGCCTTTTGGAGTATCATGTTTGTTTGTTTTGAATTTCGCGCAAAGCTACACAAGAGTTATCTGCGCTAGCCGTCTATAATTTAGCAGTGTGATGCCCCCACGGCTGAAAGGGCGAGCATGTTTGGTGGGACGGGGATTGCGGGTCGAGCTCCCTAACCAAACGGCCATGCCAGGCCACCAGTGTACTAGCAACAGAAAAATGACAACAAATTAAAAAAAAACCTACGATCGATACAAAGAAACTAAGACGACGTAGATATGCAGATAATTGGAATATTAACATATTTTTTCAAATATAATTTCAGTTATTAAGACGTTTAGAACAATATTCCACAATATATAAAAGTTCTATAATTTTACTTTGCTTCAATAAACGTTTTACTTACGCTCCTGTTCTTCTCTTATATTGGAACATTCGAGAAATGATTAGGGTTCTAAGAATATAATTAAAGAAGTATTTCTCATCAAATTAGATATTAGATTAGTCATGTGGTGTCCACCTTACGATGATTATCTGAAATATTAAGAGTAAGTTTTAATCAAGGTATAGATAATAGTAAGTCGAAAGATCAGGATAGTACATTGAAAATGCAAAATTGTGAAAGATATAAAGCAACCTCTTGAGTGTGCTCATTGACTGATTAAAATTAATTGCAACAGTTAACCAGTTGATGGGTAAATTTCCTTTAAAATTGCTAACAGAATCTTGCAAAATTATACATTTCTTTAAATAATTGTTTTAATTGACCAAGGAAATCAAGGTACTTTTTAATATGCGCGAAATTAATTTTCACTTTACTGTCCAAATTAGTCTCAATACAAATCCTGCAAGTCACTGATTTAATGAAATATTCAGATATTCAATTCTGAAAAATGTACTTAAAGAAAAGATTCCAACCAAGTTTTTGGAAATAATCCGCTATCATCCAAAACTATAAATAAAGGAGGGTCTATAAATCAGTTTTGGGCTGATACATAATGTTTAAAACTGAATTTAACAACATTCTTTTTTTGTTGGCTTCAAATGTCTAGATACCACGTTCAAAACTGAATTTAAAGACAATGTTTTAACCTAGTTTCTAGTGGTTTAAGCTCGTAATGAAATATAGTTTTGAACATGACTTTACGATACAAGAATCATTTTGTCATACATGCTTTGCTTGCTTATAGAAGTATATTGTAAGTATTTTTTTTTTACATCAAAGGCAACATATAAACGTGGCTACGAAAACGAGTAACTTGGATAGTTCATAGTGTATAGTATTCATTTTTTGTAATCGTATCAAAGCATATTTCTTTAAAAACTGAAATAAAGAATATCCATCTATATATGTCTTCGTCTATTTCTCCGAACACATTGTTATTTGATTATAAATTGCTATCAGAGTTTTGTTTTGCAAAATTATTTTATTGTTTTAATAGCAAACCTACACGATGGACACTCTCTTTACTGCGGCGAATCAAATCCTGAAAGTTAGTGTTATAAGCCCTCATCCTTACTACTTAGACACAGGGTTTAGTTTCGTAAAATTGATACTTTAATATAGATACAAAAACATGTACTGCAGTCATAAAATTACGTAATGGTTTCAAAATAATGTTAACAAATTTGATGTTTATAGTAAGATTAAGACTCTGGTTACTTAAAATCTTCTAAATTGCAATTATTTTGAATGAACTGAAAGGACATTTCAACTCTTTGTTATTTATATGGGAACTTAACTTACATCATATGGGAGCTTAACTTACACCATAAGAACGTTGTTTTTAGTACTGGACAAGGTACAGAAGAAGTAGTGTAAGTACTGGGCTAGGTACAGAAGAAGTAGTGTAAATACTGGGCTAGGTTCAGAAGAAGTAGTGTAAATACTGGGCTAGGTACAGAAGAAGTAGCGTAAATACTGGGCTAGGTACAGAAGAAGTAGCGTAAGTACTGGGCTAGGTACAGAAGAAGTTGTGTAAGATATAAGTTAAGATAATAGTCTGTATTTGTGGGATACGACAAAACTCAGCTGAATATAAGATAGGTGAGCTGTTACTGTCTATATGAAGTAAACCCTACTCTTTTTTAATGTTATTTTCAATAACAGTATTAGCTAAAATGTTTAATATGTCCTGTATTATAATATTCTTTTTTATTATACTTTTGTTACGGACATTATTAGCCGAGTATACGGATTTAGGATTAATATAAATCTGTAAGCTGGCCGAGTCTCGCGAGATATTATTGGATTTATTTCCGAATATATCGTTAAATGCGAGGGTATCCAACTGATGAAAAAAATCAATTTCTTTTACTTTATTTTATTTTTCATAAGTAACGACGCAAGAACATATTAGGTATGCTCATTACAGGACTGATGTTGATTATTATGTTTACTTTTGATCTATAGGTAGCTTGTTCTGGTCGGAAGTTGATATTAATTATATGTCCGTTTGTTTGTAGTTAAGCGCATAGTTTACATAAATGGCTATCTGCGCTCCGAGATTTACTGCTGATCAACCGGGAGAGGGGGGGGGGAGGAATAATAATTGGATAAAGTGATAAACACCAAAAGGTTTGTTTCAGACCAAAGCCATATTGGGCTATCTGCCGTGTCTAGCGTGGGGAATTAACCCCGGATTTTAACGTTGTAAATGCATAGATTTATTGCTGTACCATAGGGATACAACACCAAAAGGATTTTTAAATGCTGTTTTTATCAAACTATCTACTAATAGACGAATATTTAAATATATATCTAAACGACCTTACTGAAAATGAACACCGACACTGTTTTCGCTTCATTGAATTTATTGTTTTAGATGTTAATACTAGTGTTTTAGCCGAGAAATCATTGTTTACTTTTTTCTACTAACACAGAAAAACCTCGTGTATTTATTTTATAGGATTAAGATTTGTGTTTCAGCAAATAACGTATTGTTTGCTTTTTACCGATAGCAAAAAAAAAATAGCTTATACACTTTTTCTTTACGGAGTTAAGACTTGTGTTTCAGCTGAAGATCTCCATTTTATTTCAGATTGTTTAAAAGTTTTGGCTGTTACTGTATTCTCTGGATTGGTTTTTCTACTCATCTATTGACATGCGAGGTTTATCTTGTTCTATTAATATGCTATAGAAGTTAACTATACGACGCCTATTAATTACCTTAGAAATGTTGAATACCTTAAAATTTTACACTTCATCGTCTAGTAGCCATGCTTTTAAATATAGGTTACTGAAATCTTGAACCTTAAGATTTGGTTTTTCTGGACTTCTGCGAAAATTGTTTTTTTTTTTTTCATATAAATCTTTAGGTAAATATAAAGAAAAAAAGACAATAAAGAATCGTGGATTAATAATTAATTTATTGTTCATTATTGGTTACTTTGAAGCCATTCCTAACGTAAATATCCTGATATCCTGTAATGTCGATCTCACAAAATACATTGAATAAAGAACAAACTGATTCTTAGTTCGGCAATTAATATATATATATATATATATATATATAG
>NW_013666821.1:28038-29505 GCF_000517525.1 Limulus polyphemus
ATATATATATATATATATATATATATATGACGTGAATAAAGGATTAGTACGTTTGTTTGTTTTTCTGAGCACAAAGCTACACAATAAGCTATATATGATCTGCCCATTGCAAGTATAGAAACGCTATTTTTAATGATGTAAGCCATCAGACTTACCACTAAATCACCGATTGGCGAATTTACATGAATTAAGAAGGAACATTGAGATTAACTAATAATTTATTTATTTCGGATATTCACGAAGGACTATGAACGCTAGCCGTCCTTAACAGAAATGCATCTATTACACAGAAGGTAACTAGTCAACAGCACCCGCCGCCAACTTTTGGGCTACTCTTTCTAATCGATTAGTAAAACTTGACCATCACTCTTATCGTTAACCCGCGACATGCGGAGCGAGTTTTTGGGAGGAGCGGGATGCGAACCATAAACCTTGAAATCATATTCCCAACAATATAATCGGTAGTCCACGTGAACCTATTTTATATAAAGATTACCTGTCGAGATCCTTGTTTTCTAAACTAATTTCTTACAATCAAATCTTGTACATTGTATGTTTTTGAAAAAAAAATATTAATTGCAACAAAACAATCAAAGAAACAACAAAAAGAACAAATCGAAAATTCAAAGAAATAAGGTATTAAGTCATTATATTAGAATAAAATATTCAGCTTAATTTATTGATAGTGTATTCCTTTCCTAAGGTGGTTCAGCGGCAAGTCTGAGGACTTACGTCATTAAAATTCGGAGTTTTGATCCTTCGTTGGAACAGCACAGATAGCCTATTCTATAGTTTGTACTTATCCATAGAAAATGAACAAAAAATTAACATGAAAATATGATAATGCTACTTCTAATCACTTTCAGTTTCTTTTAATTTAAATATTCCCAAACTAGAGCAGGCATTTTCACTTACATTTATGATGACCATTAAGATAATTATGGAACTTCATTCAACAAGAACAAAACACACTAACATGAAATTGCGATGTGTACCTTCCAGAGATCAGATTTTCTTTCAAAAATCTTATGCCACCCATTTAGCCATTTAGAAATAGTTTTATGTCGGTAATATCCAACCAATCAGAGAGTGAGTTTTATGTCGGTAATATCCAACCAATCAGTGAGTGAAAAGGATGACAAAAAAAAGTTGCTTGATTCTCAAATCCTTCGAGAAATCATCATTTTTTTTAAGACAAAAAGCCGAATTTATTTAACTCCTTTTTGAAACACAGTATATTTATTGTTCAGTACTGTCAACAATTAAACATGTCAACAGCTGTTTGAAGTGCAGCAACAGAGAAAGATTCAAATCCGTTTTTATTGTTGATGAAATAGTGAGATTTGACTGTTACTCTTGTAACGCTCCCATCGTCTCAAAATGTGGAATGCGTTTTTGAAGCAGCGGGATACAACTCCTGGTTGGTTGGTTGGTTGGTGTTTTATGGCGCAAAGCAGCTAGGCTATC
>NW_013666821.1:30479-37153 GCF_000517525.1 Limulus polyphemus
TGGGAGGTCCCCTCACCACGTACAGGAATCCACGTCGAGGGAACACAACTCCTGAGCCCTCAGATTCAAATTACGAGCGCGCTAACCACTAACCATGTCCACCCCTCTAAGAATACGACTGATTTTTTAAACTTCAATTACATACTATTCAAAAGTCGTAGAACAATAATACAAGTTTTTGAAAACTACGGGTACTTTTTTAAAAACTTCTACTACATGATATTTAAAAATCTTAAATAGAATTAAGTAAATATACTTGTATTTGTTTGTTTGTAATTAAGCACAAAGCTACACAATGGGATATCGAAATATATTTGTAAGACTGTGAGGTACTGTAGACACTAATTTACATCATCGTTGATGAACCGATAAGTTCCTAGTTTTGTATAAATATGAAGTTACTTTATGAATTACTGGAAACTCACAGTTTATCTAAAGTGCATCAATAGCCTGACACTAATTATAGTGACGTATATATTGGATAATGTAGGTTATGAATCTATTTATAGTTTCATATTATTGATTTAGCTTTATAACACCAAGTTTTAGCGAAGTATTTTGAAGATACATCACTCGTATATATCATAACGCTCTTTGTATTTTTATGATTACGCTTAAAATTAATGTTTGATTCATAATTAAATAAACATTATTCTAAGGTCATCTTGTTTCCATAATTCTCATTTTTCGTTATATTTTTTTTCAGCAGTACGGATTATCAGGTGAACTGACCGTTATCATTATATTTACAAAACATTAGTGCGGGACGGTGTTTTTTCGCAAAATACTTCCATCTAGTGCGAAACGAAACGATAGAGCGTGTTTTTCGCGAAACACTTCCTACCTAGTGAGGGACGAAACGATGAAGCGTGTTTTTCGCGAAACACTTCCTATCTAGTGCAAAACGAAACAATGGAGCGTGTTTTTCGCGAAACACTTCCTATCTAGTGCGGGACGAAACGATGAAGCGTGTTTTTCGCGAAACACTTCCTATCTAGTGCGGAACGAAACGATGAAGCGTGTTTTTCGCGAAACACTTCCTATCTAGTGCGGAACGATGGAGCGTGTTTTTCGCGAAACACTTCCTATCTAGTGCGGAACGAAACGATGGAGCGTGTTTTTCGCGAAATACTAACATCTAATGATATACGGTTATTTTATAAAGGAAATAAAAGCACGTTATTTAGCATGGGTTATTTAGAGAGAAATGTTAATGAACAAAGAAACAAAATAAGCCTTCAAAGAAAAGAACAACGTTTGTTCAAATGTAACTAATGAGAGGTGAAAAAAAAACGTTAGAGTGAAAAATAATGTAAGCGAATTTAGTACAAAAATAAAATTATATTTAAGGTAAGAGTAAAATGGAAGTTTAATTAAGAGTATAACAAAATCTGTATTCTTAAACAATTTCATCCATTCGTTATGTCTGAGTTGATATTTTTACTACATGTATGCCGTATATATTCCATGTTTATGTGTATGAATTTGAAACGTTCAGCGAAAGTTGGTGTCATAAGCCATCCGTTTAAGTACGAAGATTAATGATATCGCTAAATGACCTCAAAGCAGACGTACATCACATAAGACGTTTTTGTCTGATGTTGTTAAACTTCCCTTTGACTTAGTGCCAGAAACTAGTTTACACATACAACCTTTTGTAATATAAAACGTTGTCGAACAACGTTCATCTTTCACTATCCAGTGCTGTCGTGGAGTGATCGATAAAACAAAGGAAATTGGCACTGACTTAAAAGAAGGCTCAGTTTTAATACAATTATCTACTCTCATTTTGAATACAATTATCTACCCTAGGAAAAAAGTGAGCAATCAGCGTAGCTCATTTTGAATACAATTATCTACCCTAGGAAAAAAAGTGAGCAATCAGCGTAGCTCATTTTGAATACAATTATCTACCCTAGGAAAATGTGAGCAATCAGCGATAAGCTTGAGGGCTTATAAAGGCAACATTCATGACTCTATTCCTGCTGAAAGCACAGCACTGGTAGCTCATTGCTCAGATTTGTTCTTAACGACAACATTTGTTTGGTCTTTTTAATGATAATTAAATTACCGTACAGCTTATATGCGCTCTAAAAACGTTTATCATTTCCATATCTATTTAGTTCACATTGGCTTTCTAAAGAATGAAACAAAACCGGATCACTGAATTATAAAATAAATAACTATACATGTGCATTTGGATAAAGTAGGAAGTGTGTTTATTCGGAAATGTGACGCATCATCAAATGCCACGCTAAATAGTTGGCCACGCACAGCACTTTTATGAAAAGGTCTTTCAATTGTCACTTTGTTCTTTGTGTGAACTATGGTTTACACCATCATTTTATCAAACTGAAACTTCCATTCCAAATGCATTAACTATTTATTCTATGATTGAAATAAGTCGCAAGACGATGATAATATCACATTCTTCTATATGAGAAGCGTGTGAAAGTGTGTTTAGATTTAGGTAAAAAAAACAAAAAAACATTACTTTTCCATCATTGCATTACTCATTTGGTTTTTCGCGGTATTTGCGTTTCTTTGGACATGTGAATTATGTTAGGGAAAACACGATAAATTATGGACATTTTGACCATAATTTGAAAAATTTTAATTTCAAGCAAAGCTACACGAGGGCTATCTGCGCTAGCCGTCCCTAATTTAGCAGTGAAAGACTAGAGGGAAGGCAGCTAGTTATCACCATCCACAGCCAACTCTTGGACTAATCTTTTATCAAAGAATAGTAGGATTGACCGTCACATTATAACGCCCCCACGGCTGAAAGGGCGACCAATTTTGGTGGGACGGGGATTTGAACTTGCGATCCTCAGATTGCGAGTCAAGCGTCCTAACCACCTGGCCACGCTCTTTCCACCACTGGTATCGAAACCCCGTTTCTAGCGTTGTGCCACTGGGAGGCAAGAAAAAATAAATAAACCGTCGCAAAACCAAAGAAGTCTTATCAATTAAATCAAACAAACATTTTAAATTAACAAATATTCTGGCATATTGTTGTATCTTTTCTAACAACCGTTTAAACTTCATGTATTATATTTATTCTCTGTTAAGATGACTTTATCATATGTAACATTCATAATCTAACTCAAATAAACCTAACACATACGAGAATTATGCATTGCACGGATACCTTGTAGTAGACTTCTTAATGATTAAAAGAATATTGATAAGCTTCAAGCTACTATTGTTTTCAACTAATTTTTACCTATAATTTTACACATCCTTGTACAGCGATTTGCCAACTTCTGACAACGTGCGTTGTTTGTTTTGGATTTAAGATCAAAGCTACATAATGGGCTCTCTGTGCCCTGACCATCACGGGTATAGAAACCCGGTTTCTAGCGTTATAAATCTGCAGCCATGCCGCTGTGCCACTGGGGGGCATCTCTAGAAGAAACCTGAAACATAATTAATAAACATCACCTAAAGAAAGGTTCGAAAGTATACACCCACTCTATTGATCTTTATATAGTTTCGGCTACCTCGGAAGATGTCGTAGTCTTTCAACCCAATGTACATTTTTTGGCTATGGGAGTACATCTTTAAAGTATGTTTCGAAATCTTTATGAATGGTTTAATATTTTACGGTGTTGTGTAAGTGTCAATAACAGGATAGGGGAGGCATTTCTTTTAGGTTAATAATTACTGATTACTTATATTTACCATAGAGTGAAGGTAAACAGTAGGAGTTTCTGGAGAAAGCCTTGGTGGCGGCTTTCTCGACCAAAAAAAGGTTCTCTATAATCATGAAGTTTCACACTGAGTAGGAATGTGATAAAATTTTGTAAGTAGTTTTGAAAACAAAAAAAATGTGAAATTATCGAAAGGGGCTGGAGTATTTATTATATTGCTAATCAGAAATCTCTATTAGAGTACAGTAGAGTTCTTTATGATTGGCAATATTTTACAGTAATACAACTCGGATAAATAGTGGCGACTGATTTGATTAAGATTACGCTAATAATCTAGAATTGGTGTTAAGGGCTAACAACTATGACCATAACTCGCCACGGACGGTAATTGTGTAGTAGGATTCGGCACAATATCAGAATGAGTTTTCTTTGTTTGTTTGCTGTTAAGCACAAGGCAACACTGTGGGCCATTTGTACTCTGCGTATCACCATGAGTAAGAATGGGTCTCACCCCTTAATTGATCACTAAACCATACTCTTGTTGTTATATTTTTTCGTGTGTTGGCATCACAGTTGCGGTTTGCTGGAGAAGTATTTCCAATGCTTTTGAGTGTTATTAGTGGATTTGTGTTCACTCTTAAAAATGGATTATGGTAATTTGACAAAATTAAGTATTAGGGAGTTTGAGAGTGGTAAGTGTCCTTTAATGGTCACACGGTAGATTCCCCACACTTTTCTTTCTATTAAATGTAGGCAGGAGTGGTTTAGTAGGTAGCGTAAAGGGCTGCCAATCGGAAGGTTCAACATTCGAAGGGGCGATCTGCACTTCCAGCTGTGGGCACGTTTTAAAAGTAACAGTCAATCTTGTTATTCAACTGAAAGAAACAGATAAAACATTCGTGGCGGCGCGTGCTGCCGAATGGTTGCTTCCTTCTGCCCAGTAGTTAAAAATTAAAGACGAATATATTTGAACGATTTCTGACCTGCTGATCAGTTTGAAAATACTATTACTCATTACAGTGAATTTATTAAACAATTATGCTTTTTGTTTAATTATATCTTAGGCTTTTTTTTATTTATAAAGGTCTGGTATGGCTAGGTGGTTAGGGCGCTCGAGTCGCAATTTGCGAATCGCAAGTTCGATTCCTCTCAGCCGTGGGGACGTAATAATGTAACAATCAATCCTACTATTCGATGGTCAAGTAGTAGATCAAGAGTCGGCGGTAAGTAGTGATGACTAGCTTGCCTTCCCTCTAGTCTTACACTGCTAAATTAGGGACGGCTAGAGCAGATAGCCTTCGTGTAGCTTTGCGTGAAATTCAAACCAAACCATTTTTACGGCAAGGTTTTTTTATTTCTCATTTCTCGTTTATTTCATATTAAAACTATGGCTGTATTTTTATAATGAATAAGTGTTGGTGGTTGTTTCAACAAGATCTACCATCTGGGATCCATACAACTTTTGACATTGTAAGTTGTAATTTAAAAACATATTGACATCATCAAATGAGCGATAGTTTTCGAGTAATAAAACTTATATTTATCACTTCCTCGGTCGATAATAACCATCTTCCACCCAATCTAAGTTAACATCTTCATAATCACACGTAAATATTTGAAGCTTTATATTATAATGGAATGGTACGAAGAGTGGACGGGCTAACCCCAAGTCACAGTAAGTTTAACTAAAGTCTAATATTGGAAAAAATTATCAAATGTGGAAAATTTATAAATAATCGCACGTGTTTAAGAATATTTATAGGCTCAACAAGAGGAATAATGTACAACCCAGCTGTAGAAAATAATAGTTTTTGAGAGTCTTCATGTTTTAATTGAATTTGTTATAACAATGATCATATGAAATTTCATTGTGCACTAGAGGGCGTCATAAAGAGAGATAAGTTGAACTGATGTGTCTGTATGTAGCTAGAGCTGATTATTATACAACATACGCAGTTGACAAAATATTTGAATCAAAGCAAAGCAATAAACCAGCAAACAAACTGACCAACAAAACCAATAAATAAATCAAAACACGCGCTATTTTGACTGCTTTATTGAACTTGACATGCTATTAAGTAATATGATATTTGAAGCTAATATAGAAACGAACAAAGAAAAAACGCCCTTTAAGTTAAGTAGTTTGTTAACTCCATAAGCTTTCAGTAAAAACGTCCTTTAACCTACGTAGTTTGTTAACTCCATAAGCTTTGAGCAGATTGAGCTAGTTTTGTATTAATTACAAAAAATACGTTTTTCTAAACAAAATATTATGTAAAGTTTAGAATTGTTGACTCTGTGTACATTGTTTGTAATTAAACGCAAGGCTACACAGTGAGCTATCTGTGGCATGGCCATTCGGTTTCGATAATTCCCTAAGACACGAGTTCATACGTGGTAGACTTCTAAGGTTTAATTGGTAGAGTTAGTCTTTACGTAAATTTTATGCATTTTGACATTTCGATATACTAGTGAAATTAGTTGAAAAGAAGTGACAGATGAACTTCGAATGAGAATGTAGCAGAGATTTATATAGACCTAACCCTATTTCAACCAAATAATACTGTAAACTTACCAATTACCTATGAAGTTTGGTTCGCAAGGAAATATCAAGTCCAAATGTAAAATATGTTTTCAAACAGGGAAATATCAAATCAAGTCCAAATGTAAAGAATGTTTTCAAACAGGGAAATATCAAATCAAGTCCAAATGTAAAGAATGTTTTCAAACCGGGAAATATCAAATCAAGTCCAAATGTAAAGAATGTTTTCAAACCGGGAAATATCAAATCAAGTCCAAATGTAAAGAATGTTTTCAAACCGGGAAATATCAAATCAAGTCCAAATGTAAAGTATGTTTTCAAACCGGGAAATATCAAATCAAGTCCAAACGTAAAGTATGTTTTCAAACCGGGAAATATCAAATCAAGTCCAAACGTAAAGTATGTTTTCAAACCGGGAAATATCAAATCAAGTCCAAACGTAAAGTATGTTTTCAAACCGGGAAATATCAAATCAAGTC
>NW_013666821.1:38116-55781 GCF_000517525.1 Limulus polyphemus
GTTTTCAAACCGGGAAATATCAAATCAAGTCCAAACGTAAAGTATGTTTTCAAACCGGGAAATATCAAATCAAGTCCAAATGTAAAGTATGTTTTCAAACCGGGAAATATCAAATCAAGTCCAAATGTAAAGTATGTTATCAAACAGGGAAATATCAAATCAAGTCCAAATGTAAAGTATGTTTTCAAACCGGGAAATATCAAATCAAGTCCAAATGTAAAGTATGTTTTCAAACAGGGAAATATCAAATCAAGTCCAAATGTAAAGTATGTTTTCAAACAGGGAAATATCAAATCAAGTCCAAATGTAAAGTATGTTATCAAACAGGGAAATATCAAATCAAGTCCAAATGTAAAGTATGTTATCAAACAGGGAATCTGCTGTTTGCAAGAGATCTAACTTCTGAGATTATTTCGTAATATTACAGAGTAACACGATATCTGCCTATCTACCCAACTGTCCCCTTGTGTGCGTGTGTATGTATGTTTGTAGTTTTTGTAGTGTAAGCAATATTCCAGCAAACCACGTTAGTCTATGTAATTTCTCAAAGCAAGCGTATGCCAATAAACAAAAGAGAGAGAGAAAAAAAGAAAACGTTAAATCTTGTTTTGTTTTTGAAACTTCATTCTTTAGACTAGCACGGTACATGGGTTCGTGGCATTTCTCGTAAATAAATTTTGAAGTCTTACGATCGAATTTTATTGTTCTCCGTTAGGCGAGCAGCTTTTGTCTGTTTAAACTTTTACACCAGATCAAAAGAAAGACCTCATCAGGCCTAGCCTTATCTTTTCTAGTTGGTCGAACAGAATTCTATCTTTCAGAAAGTTGCGAAACGAACGTTCTGTGTCTTACAAAAGCCTTATCTCTAGAACAATGAAAGGGACATGATGGTAAGTAGAGCCTAATCTCCAACAAATTAGCCTTTACGACTCCTCAGTCTTCTGAGAAAAACATAAAAATGCTTTGTTTGGAATACTTTCTTTTTTCCATGTTTTGTTAATACTTTCACGTATTTCCTCCTCAACTCTATGTGAGCTTTCAAATTTTATTAACTCGCCTTATACGTTCTCTAAATAAATGACTAGTTTTCAAAAACTGAAGAGATGTTGATAAAATAGTTAATTAAAAGGGTTCGTGTAGGTTTTCTGTTCAATAACTTTAAAAAATATCAAAGATGTATAATGGAAAATAGAAAGAGTAAAAACAATATACACTGTAGCTATCAATTAAAATACTGTTAAAATCTGTCATATTATATCATGATAACACTTGTGCGTATGTCTGTATGTGTAATCCAAGGTAGTTACATTATTTATCTGGTTTGTTTTCGGCTTTCGCTAAGCTTAAATGAGATTTTCTAACCTGACTGAACAACTATGTGTAGGATATTAATGTCCACATATCTACCTGTGGAAATAATGAGAAACAGGGTAAAACTTGAGAAGCTTAGTGCTGAAGTCAATGGAACATGCTTTTGTTACAAGCTCTAACACTTTCGAACCGATGTATATTAATAAGGTAGAAGAAAACATCTCGTACTGATGTGTTAATATACACATATTTACCACTTACTTAACAATTTATTTATTCAGTTCTTAGATCTACCTTTCAATAAATCGTAGCATTTAACAACAACAACAACAAAGGAAGAGAAAAGTAATATAGTATGCGTTTTCAACTTGAATTAACGGTCTGCGATACATGGGCTAATTTTTAACTCCTGACCAAAGGGAAGACAGCTAAACCACAGTAAACCACCAATATAAGAGTTTATACTGGCTTTGAAACATATAACGATTTGTTTGTTTGTTTGTTTGTATTCAAGTACAAACCTACATAAGGGACTATCTGTCCTGTGCAAACCACGAGTATTGAAACCGGTTTATAGTGGTGTGAATCCCTCAAATTTACCGCTGGGTGGGCACATATAACGGTATTGAGAAACAATGGATAAAGTATCAAACGATCGCTCTTTTTTAAGACTAAGAAACTACGACTATTTTTTCTCAAAAACTCGTGAAAGATAGAAAGTGGCATGATTTCTTATTTAGCTGCATCAAACTGCCTTAAACTTCTTAACAAAGTTAAGGTCTTAATTGTGTGGCGTTAGTTTCCTATAAGAATTTTATTAGTGCTGCACCATGAATTTTGTGAATATAGGTTTTAAATTATTAAACATATGGCATTCTACAGATGTTAAGGATGAAGAGTTCTGACAAAGGCTCAATTATAATTATTTACCTGCAGATTTTCTTCTATTTCAGAACAAATTTAAATTGGTGGGCCAAAAACTGGATTGAAAATATTAGTGTTTTAAGATATACAGGTAAAGTTAAAACTTTCTAAGAAACCGTCTTTAGTGTGTTTCTGCATTTTTTTATAATATTTTTTTAATATCACGTTACAGTGTTTAAGCTATTGCTTGAAAGAATTTCAATCACAACAAGAAGAGACCGCAAATAGACAAAGTAGCTGATGTGAGAGAAGCTCGCTTTCAGGGGGAAAAAAATGGTTACATTCGAAACTATAAAGTAATTATTACAACCTAATTGTGCTAATCAATTCAATGAAATATAAAAATAATCGTAAAACGTCCAAGGAATTCGAAAGGTGTGCACTTACCCTCAGAGAACGGAACTCAAACAAAATGACTTCTTCCAAAGTACGTTATCTGTTTCGCCAAAAATCGAAACAATTAGAGCAAATTTACTGAGATAGCAAACAGGAATTTTAGGTTTCAACGAGCTAAAACAAGAACAAAGAAAAGTAAAGGAAATTTCTTAAAGAATGTCCGTTCTCGATAAAGTAAAACGTAACTCAATTTTTCTCGGAAGCTTTTCTGGATACTATAGAAAATGAAAAACAAAACGCAAAAAAAAATATCAAAAGATACACGAATAGAATTTTTCTTGCAGATGAAACATTGGTAAAAGTTATGGGACAAAAAAAGAATTGGGTAATGTCTGATTACCATCTGAAATAAATGTACTGCCACATATGGTCCATTATTTAAAAAATTATTATATTTCTAGTTACTTTGTTTGAATTAGTTTAATCTCTCCACAGTAGTATACAAAAACACCAAATATGTTGATTTATGAAAAAATACAATAAAAATGGGATTTTGAATAGGTATGCCTTTCATAGGTATGTTTAAAGGAGATGCAAAGGAAGATTGCAGTAAAAAAGTAGTGATATAGTGATATATATCATATATATCTAATTAAAAGAACAACGTGTGTCAGTCGGTTCGTTCGTGTATGCGCTCCAGCTCACATGGAAACTCAATATTCCTGTTGGCTAATTCTACAGTAATACTTTTACGATTATACTAGATCAAAACGTGAGGAGGCGGTAAAGTGCATGGTTTTAAACAAGTACAAAACTACTACAAGATATTTATACAAAAAGGTGTGTACAGAGATATATTTCGTTTATTGTCATGTCACGTTTTACATTTGTTTACTTGAAATCTGAACACAACAATTCCATATTATGCTTAGTGGGTTTCTGTTACATTTATTTTCAACTACATAATACAACAGCAGTATTTTTAATGGATTTATCTGCCTATGACATATATCCTTCTCATACATATAGTATTCCATTTTATAATGCTGCATATGAAATATATATATATATATATACACACACACACACACACACACACACACACACACACATATGTTTGGGGCAGCACATACTCCGCATGCGGAAGGTCAAGAATTCAATCTTGTGTATATAAATTAAAAATCTAAACAATGTTTCAGTAGTCAAATAATGTTAATACATACATTGTGCGCGAATCACGATTTTATCTCCTAGTTGTAAAACATAGTTAATTGTATATTGCTAAGCACAAACAAGCTTGATAGGACTTGAACATCATATTTTTCAGCAAAAGCTACTAAAACGTAAGATGTTTTTCATGTCATATTTGAGTTATTTTCCTATTTTGAAACTAATTAGAAACTTAAGACAATCAATCTAACTTATTCTTAACCATTTTTGGGGTTTAAATCTACATAAACGAAAAGCTTGTTTGTGTTATTTCTTGGGGGTTGGTTACCCATATGGCTGGGGCCTGAAATATTTCTTCATAACACAGGATAAGCCAAATAAAAATACACCATGTTTCTATATGCTACTGTCCAAATTCAGAGAAGCTTAAATTAGTCTACCAATGGGAGAAACATGATGGAATATCTGTCTATACATT
This sequence comes from Limulus polyphemus, assembly GCF_000517525.1. Lineage (NCBI taxonomy): Eukaryota > Metazoa > Arthropoda > Merostomata > Xiphosura > Limulidae > Limulus > Limulus polyphemus. The sequence goes on from NW_013666821.1 coordinate 42,336, forward strand.
TTTCAATACAAGTATTTTAGTTCTTTCACATTAACTGCTAGAATATTCGTAGTTTGAAAAAATATACTTAAATTAGTTTTGTGCTCTAGACTTCACTTGAATTTTATAACTGGTATACTGTCAAAGTGTAGTTAGAAACAGTTAGAGCTTTTCCATTACATACACATAATAACTACATTAAAGAGTAACAAGAAACTAGCTAATATAAGCCACTGTACCCTCACTATAAGGGACTAGAGTATACTAAACTTTACACATTATATAGGCTGCACTAACGTGACATTTAGGCGGTTCGTTTAGCTATTATACGTGATGTACGTTTATTGGGGGGGGGGGGGGGGGTTACTGAAAACGTTTCAAAACGCGACATTTATTTCTTGACGACCTAATACAAATAATAACTAAAATAAAAACCAACTACAAAATAGCCAATATCAACCACTGACTATTGCCACAAGTAAATAGAAAAATACTAAATATTAAGTATGAATAGCGTTAGCATTGAACCAATTTATCGTGTTAAATCCGAAGTTTGGAAAGAACAGACTTTTAAAGTATAACAATATACTGGAATGCACGATAAAATGTGCAGCATACAAGTAAGATTGTTATGAGAAAATATTATAAAGAAAAGCTTAAGTATAAGTATAAACACTATATATCTAAAATAATAATAAATATCAAATAAAAACACAGAATCCGGAATTGATTAAATTAATGACAACAGGGAGGAGATATTGTTTAGTGTTGGGTGATCAATGAAAATGGAAGCTTTGTATAATAGAGTTCGTAATCGTATACGTAGGTGACATAGTTTTACCAGACGTTTCGGAATTTCTTCACATATCCTTGCAATCCGCTAGGTCATTGTTGAATTCTACATGGTAATAGCCATCGTGGTAATATTCTTCCCCATGAGTTAATTATATACATCTTTTCTACAGGCAGCAACCCTTGTTATATATCTTTTCTACTCTTTCCAAGCCTATAATTTATTTTTTTTACTGGGGTATCTTTTTGTAATCTCATTTGTTTATCTTTTCATGAAAATCATTGACAACTGTTTATAATCTCCCCTCTATCGTTTTGCTATTATCAAGAACGATGTGAACAGAATTCGTGCACTTGGCAAATTTTATTTATCACGTAATACATTCTTAAGCCTTTACGCCGATAAAGTCACTTTGCTTAAACTATCATTAATGTGTCATTTAATTCTAACTTAATAGCAGAAAGATCGGCCCAAGAATCATCATTAAGGAGAAGTTTACGACGTTTATCTTTAAACACTATCGAATCTGAATGAACTAAGTACCCTTGTTAAACTAGTCGGACGATTTAATCCTAAGTTATACAATGTCCTAGTGAGCTTTATGTTTCTACTGTTAATAAATTGGCGCTTTAATCGGCTTCATTGCCCGTTTCTGTTTATAGTTACAGTAATCTGTTTACTGAAATTTTAACTGGAAGCGACGAAACTTGTTTCGACTGGTTTTAAGTAGGTCCCTAATTCTTTATGGTAAATGATGACTAGAGACGGTGTGAGCTGATGAAAAAGGAGAGTTTTGTTACTTCAGATGAGATAAATATATTTATTATTTCAATAAACGAAAATAAGACGATGAAAAAAAAAACACAAATACTTGACTTGTTTGGGAAACTGAACATCCACAAACTTTTATTTTCACGGAAAATATAAAGAGGGCGTGGTTATAAACAGAATATGTAGTTCTATTGGCTGGCTTTCCTTATAATAAGTTGTTCAGGATGATCAAAGATGAGATGCCTCGAAACCTTAGCTTTTAAGTGATCTTGTTATAGTTTTGTTTTATATTATAATATACAAGGCCATATACTGAGTAAACACGATTGTTACAATTCTATGAGAAAAAAAAAGGCTTAAAAACTATCTAGCGGAATCTTCGGCAAATTGTCACCAAAACGTTATTAATGTACTGTGGTATTGACATCAAAAACTAATTCTGTTATAATAGTAAACACGAATAAACTTCATGAAGATTCAAAGGAAATAAGTTGCTAAATGAATTTTAATAGTGATATCGCAACTAGTGTAATAAGTATATAAAAATACCTCAAATTTGCGATACTTTATTTCCACGAAGAGCTAATAAAACTCGGAAATTGATATAGATGTTTAAAGCGCTACTGATAAAAACAAACAAGAGTTGTACGAAGGCATAACAGCTTTTAGTTTCAATTGTACTTGAATTTATCCTTTATAGTTTCAATACCGGAAGTACAAGGTTAAACCTGGATGCAAAGTGCCAATAATACAGAAATGATCGACACCTTGCTAATTGGTCTTTTTCGTCAGAAATACCTTTTTAAGTGCAAGATACTTAACGATAATCTACATTTTGCTATTCTCTTTGAAGCCTTTTTTTTGCTTCGCGTAGTCCTAACTTGCGCGGAGTCTTCAATATCACTCTATAAGCTATTTTAGGCTTTAAAATTGGTTGTCATAGACTGGAACTAACGAAACGGCGTTTTTACCACATTCATATAGGCAATAAAAATTAATCTATTAGGGCTCGCTTTCGACCCAATTCACGAGTCGCCATTCTAGTTTTTTTGATACTCACATTACTATTCAAGATTATACAGTAATGTTACGGCACATAAAGTATTGGTTATTTAAAAAACACCAATATTTCGGCAGTGATGTTAATGTTCGATACAAATAACATTACTTTTGAATTGTGAAAGCGTATTTTTTTTAACTCATAAATTGTCCATGATAATTCATGGAGGCGAAAAAATTACACAAATGAGGAGGGGGGCATATTTCGTGGTATTCAAAATCTGGACGTAGATTATTGCTTTAAGGGGCTTATTATATGCAAGACCAAATTTCCTTAGAATCAGTACAATCAAACTCAAGATACTTAAAAACTTGTTTAATCCCCCTCCCCATTTCTGGAGCACCCTCATACTCACTGTTCGATTTTTTTTTTCATTTATTTGATGGGGCTCAAAAGCCTACATGCAAAACCTTAACACATTTTGTGGGAGAAGTTGAAAACTCGTAAAAAATGAGATGTCAAAAATTAAGAATCACTATACAGACATTTCTATTGGTTCATTAAAGAAAGGAGTCTGATGCATTATTTTTTTCCAGATTTTTCTTTTTTTTAGAAGTTGTTTGGTATACATGTGGCATGTCACAATGGTTAGAGCAATCGACTCACAATCTGCAGGCCGCGGGTTCCAATCACGTCACTGAACATGCCATCCCCATCAGCAGCTGGGGGAGAGGGTATAATGATACGATCAATCGCACTATTCGTTAGTAAACAGTAGCCAAAGAGTTGGCGGTGGGTGGTGTTGACTAGCTGTTTTCCCTCTAGGCTATCACTTCACAATTAGGGATTTTGCGCGTAATTCAACAAAACAAATAAACAAACAAATATACATGCGTTAAGCAAAGGAATTTTTCTGTGGGAACCATGCTATTCCACGTAAGGAAGATTGGGAATAAAACAATAAAATTATTTCCTACTTGATCATCTGTTTCACTTCCAGAGTGTAAAGGTTGCTGCATACAAAAAACAGACAGATTTCTCCACTTAAAGCTGTATAACTTGCGTTTTCCACCCTCCACCAATGATGGGATGATGAGAGCTGAAGTAACATGAAATTATAGTTCTCTGTTGGTTAGGGTTGAACTTTTATTGCCCATTTTTAGTCAAGTATATTACTTCCTTCGGAACTGGAAAATGAAGAAAACCCGAGAGGTATTTCTACGCGGAAAGACGGATATCTTCAACCATTAACAACAAAAAAAATGTGTATAACAGGAAAGTCCCTTTAAACAAAGAAAGTTTAGCATAAATTAATAAGACCTAAAAGTCAATATATAACGTAATGATACTGATCAGCTTTTGAATTCGAGAATTAAGTTGATTTTGAAAGTCTGAAAGTTTTTTTTTTTTTTTTACTCGACATAGGCGAGTTTGCTATGATTAAAAGGAATGTTTCCAATTAAAGTTACATCCTAAAGTAAACAATATAATTCCGTTTCCCTCTGTTGTCAGCTAATTTAATAAGCTATTACACAGTATTAATTTTATTCTGACACCCGAAAGGCTTATAATGGAATATTAATCTTTGTTATTTCGCAAAAGAAAATATTCCAAATTAGTTTCTCAATCTTTTTTTTGTTGTTGCTGCCATTTCTTTCATATCGCGTCAGCAACTCAGCTATTTCATTTTAATACTATATATTACACACATAAGTTCTTTGAATAGATGAAGGTTTGTTTCATCGCGAACCGACACTCAAACTAATAAAAGCCTTTAGGCTAAACAGTTGAAACAGTTAATGAAGTTAACGTACTTAACATTCCTAACACCGAGGATGCCAATAAAAGTCATTTTATATTAGTTGTTAGCAATCCGGGACTCGTAGTGGTTAGGCTATTATTATATGTATGTGTGTGTGTGTGTGTCGTACTGGGATAAGAAACATAAATATTATCTTTCAAGAACTAGTAGTCAACTGATGGGTTTAATTATTTAAATTTTGTGAGAGAGAAGAAAAAAAAAGTATATAAATATAAAGTGAGCGTTTGTAGCGGTCCTAAACTAATATGCCTCTTCAATCAGGGCTCAAAAACACAGTTTATTCACAGCGTAGATCAAGAGAGTACAACCTCATGTGATCATAAATTTACATACTATTCTACTACATTAATAGTATCTGTCAGTTTCATCACACACAAATATATTTAATAAAAAATACAAATGATTATGTAGAAGGTGAGTTAACGTTTTAATGCAACTAAAAATTCATAGATATATTAAATGATAGAAGAAAATAATAAATGAACGACAAACATAACCATAATTACATAAAAAAATAGAATTTCTCACAATCCTCCTCCCCCCTCGAAAAACAAAGTGATGACATTAATCACTTTCAGTAAAAATTATCCCAATTTTTGTATTCATAATTTTAATTCTTCTTTATACTGACATCACGAATCCTTTTACAGTTGAAGTACAGATACTTTACAAGAACAATAAAATTCACGTTTTTGAATCGTTAGCTATATCTTCTATAGCTTCTGGCTCGGTTTACCGAAAGTTTAACACTTTGAAGACTAGCTAACTACAATAATTAACTCCAAGACGTGGTCACGATGTCCTTTGAGGAAGAAATAGAGGTAAATCATCAGCAGGATCCGTTTAAGGATGAGAAGTGAACACACCAGCAGAAGTCCTTTTTCTTATGGGGGAACAACCGTCAAGTTTTCTGTAGCCGACATTTTCGTTTTACTGCACCTGCCTAGGACGATTATCATCTCCTTCATGGTGCAGAGAGTTGTCACTGGGGAAATATTATACAATTGATACACCAACGAAGTAAAACACTTCATAATTTCGAAAGATCCTTCCACTTCGAAGCAAATTTTGTAGTAAAATTATTTACTGCATAAGATAAAGGATGTGTCCTTAATAATACTAAGTCACCTACTTTAAATATGTCTAGACGTGTCTTACAGTTGTAGGTTTGTCGCTACTGAGCTTTTTCAACATTGGATCTTGCCTTCTGCATAAAATCTTGTAATTCTGCTGTTCGTTCACCAATGGTTTGAGGTGCTGTTCGGTATTTAGTCAGTTGGTCCCACAGAAGGAAAATCTCACGATCCAAGTGAAGTTTGGCTGGTTTATAACCTGTAGACTGATGAATAAGAGTTTTAATAGTTAGGGAAAAATTCAGATAAATGATTATCCCATGTTTGACGATTTTTTCGATACAAGCAGTTATCATTCCACTAATAATTTTTATTTACTCTTTCAATAATGTTAGACTGGGGATAACATGGTGTTGTGAAGATGTGTTTAATTCCCATAGTTTTACAGGTTTCATCCAATCCATCAAATGAGACAAATTGTGGGTCATTATCAAATACAAGAGTCTTAGGAATACCATGTCTAAATTATTTTATTGAGAATCACCTTCACGGTTATTTGTTTGAGAGGATATAATTCCACCCATTTATCGAAATAATCTGTCACAATCAACAAATTTCCTGTCCTAGACTTAGCATAAGGTCCCATGATGTTTATTCCAATTATCTTACCAGGTTCCATCAATTTAATGCTTTTCATAAATCCAGCTGATCGCTTCTGATCAAATTTAGTGATTTGACAAACATGGCATGACAACATAATGTCTAATGCCCTTTCTCATGCCAAACGAATAACCACATCTGGATACTTTGTCTATTGTTTTTCGGACACCTAGATGAGCAGCCGTAGGATGAGAATAAAAGTCGATTAACATTGCCTGTCTCAATGTTTTGGGGATAACTGGCCTAAATTCACCATTGCTAGCAACCCTATTTGTGTAATAAAGAATATTATCATTCAAAACACAGTGTTTGCATTATTCATCTTGATTCGTTGGCATACATTTTCACTTAGTACTGAATAATGCGACTCAGTATTTTCACACTATTATTATTTTTTTTATGGATAGGTGTGGCACATCCGTTTTAGTTGTTGTTAAATAGTGGAGGGTTTTTACTTCTACGGGACTCAAACCTCCTTCTTGGATCCCTGCTGTCGTTTCCCGACCTTCGCTTCTTTGTTCCCTATTTATATATTTTAGTTTATTGGGAGAATGTAAAGATAAGTGCCCTTTTTGATTACAAGTGTAGCATTGAAAAGGTGTGTTAAGGTGCTCAGTTTTAATTATTTAACTATTAAATGTTTGTTTATTATTCTGTCGATGTCCGTATTGTTTAGTAAATTTAAACACATCAGCAATAGATGCAACAAAGTGGCATTCCAAGTATTCTCGCAAAGAAACGTGTAATTGTGATATTATACACTTCACAATTTCTCTTTCTGTAGCTTCAGAGTTACACAATTTTTAAAATTTTAACAGTTTTCCAAGTAAACGTCTCAACCGACACCCCTGCATTAGCGTAATACTTCCTGCTAAAAAAGTTCCTTAGTCAATGCGATATTATCTAACACCGCTGGGTTCAAATTAGTCAATGTTTTGCTTAAAAATTAAATTCACTCGAGCGTTTGAAAGCCATTTCTGATCAGAAAGCTTCCACCATTCTATGTATAAACACATACAAAGGTCTTTTTTAACTTTTAAGAAACTCCAAGACATTAAATCCGACTTACCGTCGAACATCTCAACAGGCAGGGGTGGTGGGTTGACTGTGGTGACGTAAATCGATGAATTTTCCACAGTTCTGTAGGTTGAACGGACTCTCGGCGTTTGTGGTTGAGGGGCGGAAGACTTGGGTTCTCTGGCTAGTAGATCAATCACCACGTGTGTTAGCATTTCCACCTGTTCTGTCAATACTGACACAGAACGCTTCAAACTTGCCACATCAGACTCACTAACTTCCATACTAACAGTTATCTTCAAATACTAGTTAACTTATAATTAACGGAACTTAAATTATTGCTGAATTAACCACTCGATACCAAATTGAGGAACAAAATAACCTAAACTCTCAATTCAACCTTCACAAAATGGTCCCTGTTTGGGAGACAATGTAAAGGTCTAAAATGAATACGTCGTTACACTCAGGGATCAAAAACAGAATTTATTTACAGAGTAGGTCACGAGAGTACAACCTCACGTGATCATAAATTTACGTACTCGTCTGCCATATTGAAAGTATCTGTCGGTTACCGCTAGGGAATTTGGTGTCAATTTTATCATACACACACACACACATATATATATATATTAATAATTCAAATGATTATGTAGTAGAACTAAAAATTCATAGATAAATTAAATGATAGAAGGAAATAATAAATGAGCGATAAACACAACCATAACCATAAATAAATAGAATTCGCTATTTTACACGTTAGGCAACATCATAAGAGATAATCATACAATTGGCTCGTCTTGAATTTTGAGTTTTAATATTTAAATATAAAATAAATGATTTTTAAAAGAATATGATACGCTAAGCTTAACGACTGCAGGACCAAAATAAAAGCAAGAGATGGTTTCTATATTGAGATGGTCATAGCTATAACAGTTGGTAACCACATAATAACAATTATTTTTTCAAACATTTATACTTGACAAGGTCAGTTTTTCTTCCCTTTTCAGATGAGGATTTTAATGAAATAACTCTTTGTTCACACGATCTCTGATGTTCTTTTTTTCAAAAATACCTACTATTTAGAAACATAATAGCATAAATATTATATTAGTCTTCTGTAAAAGTTTTCCATTGGCTCTTTTCTGGGTACCGAGTGTACCTCATCATAAAAAATAATTTAAAAATATTTAAATAATAAAAAACTATTATTTTGGAAATAAAAAGCACTAGCGCTCAAAATATTTTTTTTATTAATCAATAAATGAACATTGAATATTACAACTAGTACCCTTTTTTAACACCTTAACTAAGTGTGACAATTTAACACAAACTACTGTGAACAACAAACATGTACGTGCTTTCATCTGTCAGCGCCGATGTTTACAAAATGTTTGGGGTCCGTGAAGATCTCGGAAGACTAACACAGGGTTTACAAGATATTTGTGTTTTGAGTACGAATATATAGGAGCTAGTGTTATGTTTTTTTTTTTGGTTTTTTTTTAGTGTTTCTCGTCTTTATTATAGTTTATTTACAATTATCAGGCTCTGAAAATAGAGAAAAATGTAAAAGTGCTTACTAGTGTAGTTTTGCGCTGAAATTAATCCTGTTAAAGATTATGACGGGCATTTATCCTACACTCAAATAAAGCCTGTATACTAGAGAGATGAAAAAATTGAAAATGTCCTTTAAAAAAGACGCATTTTTGGTCTTCTGACAAGGGAGATTAAAACTAATCACAAAGTTTTGAAGCTAGAGAAACCCGTTTGTTTGTAGTTAAGCACAAAGCTACACAACGGGCTATCTGTATCTCTGCTCACCACGGGTATTGAAACTCAGTTTTTAGCATTATAAGCCTTCAGGCTTACCGCTGTGCTGTTGGGGAATCCGGAGTGGGAATATTATTAAGTTGGTTGCAGTCATGTCTGATATATCAGTCTTAATACAGACCCTAATTACCGTAAGTCTAATCTTTGTTAATGATTCAATATGACAGAAACGCTATCCAGCTGCTGCATTATATGTCAAGTGACTGGTTCACTATTATTGGTGCTGCATTATATGTCAGGTGACTGGTTCACTATTATTGGTGCTGCATTATATGTCAGGTGACTGGTTCACTATTATTGGTGCTGCATTATATGTCAGGTGACTGGTTCACTATTATTGGTGCTGCATTATATGTCAGGTGACTGGTTCACTTATTATTGGTGCTGCATTATATGTCAGGTGACTGGTTCACTATTATTGGTGCTGTATTATATGTCAGGGACTGGTTCACTATTATTGGTGCTGCATTATATGTCAGGTGACTGGTTCACTTATTATTGGTGCTGCATTATATGTCAGGTGACTGGTTCACTTATTATTGGTGTAGAAGTGAAAATACGGAAAACAATTGAATCCAACATTGAGCGATAAGATGTCCTTCACATAGAAATGCAAGGAATATCAGAAGATCTCTTCAAACTGACAATAGACGTACTGAAATAACAACTGCAATCTAGAGAAAGAAATAACACAATCGCACGTCCCTTGGGAAGAGTTTTAACGCCCATTCTTCTTAACTTTAGATATTTTTTTTGGCAAAACAAAAATTTTCTACTTTCCACTGCACTTGGAAATACACGTCTCTAGACAAAACAAACAACCTTAAAAAATAACTTATTTTGCTCTCCTTTCCACTGTCACCCTTTTAGAAAGAGAGACGTGTGTATCATCTCAGCAAGTGTTCTCTAATATCGTGCATGGATGCTTATCACTCCATACAATGTATTGTATACACCGAAATCAATATAATACATATTCCTCCTGACAACCACTAAAATAGATCGATATTTCTATTATTCCACTTTGATACCAAAAATAAACTTTTTTTTCCATAAAGACTTATTTACGATCAAACTTAAAACAGAATTTTAGCAATAAGTAAATGCTCAGCCATTCCAATTGGGCACCCGTCAAAATCTTGATCAGCACATAATATACCTTAGCTACTACGCGACATTCGCTATTTGATTCACGTAACTTTTGGCGTCAAGGACAAACCATAAATATTAGGTACCATAAAGTAAAAGACAATGATTGTCCGATACACACCAGCAAATTAGGTGCTATAAAATAAATGATAATTACTGGTCGAACCAGTAAATCCAGGTGTCGTAAAACATGTGATAACTTTTCTTCAGATCAGTAATTTCATAAAGTAAATTGTAGTTGGTCCTCTGATATTGACCAATAAACTGAGGTACCATCGAGAAAATGGCAATTGACTGTCTGATATAGAACAGTAATTTAAGGTATCATAATATAAGTTGTAGTTGGGCATCAGATTTAGACCAATACACTAAGGTACCATCAAGGAAGTGTCAATTGGCCGTCAGATACTGAGCAGTAAATTCAGGTACTATACAATAACTGGTAATTTCCCTCAAATACAGAACAATAAGCTGAGTCACCATCAAATAAGTTATAAATATCCGCCAGATACTGGGTAGCAAATTCAGGTGGCATCTATAAAAAAACTATTTTGTAATTTACTTGAGTGACTTTTAAGATGAAAAAAAAAATGAAAATGATAACCCATTTTTGAGAAACCAGACATCAAATATATATATCTGACATTTTAAATATTTTTAAAGTGGATTCAGGCAATTTTTTCAACACGTGGACTAAGCTTATCATGGACTTCTCCCGCTGTTTTTCTTGATTTCAAGATGATGTTTTGGACTTCATGTTAGTTCATATTTCATAGTATCTGGGTTTACCAGTCTGGTGAAAAAGTATGCATCTCACATCTAGGAAGTTTCTTATGTTTGTAGATAACATTAGTCAATCTGAATAGTTGAGAAACCAAACTTAGACGAGAGCTTCCTAGTTAACAAAGAAACAATTCTGATATACTTATTAACACAGTGGAAAATAACACTGAGCTCCAGTTCCCCAGAAGCGCATTTTAAAACGTTTCTCTTTAGAGAATAATATAATATAGTACAAAGCAGAAGTGTTAGATTGAGGTAAGTTTAGAAAAATAAAAAAAATAAATGACTAGAGAAGATGATGAGCTGATTTATACAGGTGAGGAATAGTCGGTATTAAAATAGATTAAGATGATGAGCTGATTTATACATGTGAGGAGTAGCCAGAATTAAAATAGACCAAGATGATGAGCTGATTTATACATGCGAGGAATAGCCGGAATTAAAATAGACCAAGATGATGAGCTGATTTATACAGGTGAGGAATAGCCGGAATTAAAATAGACCAAGATTATGAGCTGATTTATACATGTGAGGAATAGCCGGAATTAAAATAGACCAAGATGATGAGCTGATTTATACAGGTGAGGAATAGCCGAAATTAAAATAGACCAATATAATTATTTAATGAACTAATAAATGTTTGAAAGTAAATTATAGCAGGTAAACTGTGTGAGTGTATTAACATTTAATGGAATCACTTAAGTAGAGATTTAGAGTATCAGCAAACGAAACAGCAAAATCAACTGAATAGTTTTAGTAAGTGGAGTTTGACATAAGTTTCATATAAAAATATTATGACTGTCTGCACTTGTTTTATATATTGACTGTTTTTTTAAGTAACAATACTTTATTATCGTCTTGTCATTCCATGGTATTTCTGTGGTTTCTTTGGCCTTTATTATACTTCGAAGATTTTTAACACGTTAAACTTACCATTATGAGACATTTATTTAATTCTGAATGGAACAATAGTAGGTTAATGAGAGACAGGAATGAACTAGTGTCTGCCATAAGAAGCAAGTCAAACTGAGTGATTGATGAAGTGTTAAAACTACACACTGGCTGTTTTTAATAATTAAACAGGGATTAACTAGTGTCTGCCATAAGAAGAAAGTCAAACTGAGTGATTGATGAAGTGTGAAAACTAAGCACTGGCTGTTTTTAATAATTAAATAGGGATGAACTAATGTCTGCCATAAGAAGAAAGTCAAACTGAGTGATTGATGAAGTGCGCAAACTAAGCACTGGCTGTTTTTAATAATTAAACAGGGATGAACTAATGTCTGCCATAAGAAGGAAGACAAACATTAATTAACCTTGCGTAAATGGGTTTTAGGCAGAAATAAGACATTAATTAACTCACGTAAATGGGTTTATGGCAGAAGTACCACATTAATTAACCTCACATAAATGGTATTCACTTTCAACAAAACTGAACACGTCGAATAAACGACAGCGCATCGTTGGAAAGAAAAGGTCAAAATGCGAACTCAGGTAATCTTTACCTCCAGAATAGACTTGTTTATTATTGTGCAATATATAATTCTACTCAAATGTGCACTAAATTAAAAGAAAAACACAAATACTCCGTATATTTGAGCTGCACATATAAGTTATAATTTTTATTATAAAAGGCGATGCTTATATCATTAAATTAAGTTACTTTACATCTATCAGTCTATCTGTTTTTCTTTCTATTTCTCTTCCTGTCTGTAATGTGCTAAGTGTTTTAGAAAAGTTCTGAAAAGATCATGCCTGCCAGTAAAGACGGAACCACACGCTGCTTTCTCCTCAAGTACTGTTTGTTGGGGGGGGGACGTGTTGCTGCCAAACAACGTATTCGAAGCTTTGTAGCTACGGGGTTTTACAAGTTCGCCCCCCACCCCAATAGCATAGCGGTATGTCTGCGGACTTACAACGCTAGAATCCGGGTTTCGATACCCATGGTGGGCAGATCACAGATAGCCCATTGTGTAGCTTTGTGCTTAATTACAAAAAACAAACAAACAATTTTAAAGTTCCTATGGCTGTCCGTTGTTGTTTACAAGCCAACGTAGGAGCTATAGATATACTCTTCAAATATTTCATCAACGCTACAAGAAATGTTACAGATGCATATCAAGTAACATTGGGCTTTCACAGATGATACTATATGTAGTTGTTTGGTGCGTTTCATTCCAGTAACATTGGGCTTTCACAGATGATACTATATGTAGTTGTTTGGTGCGTTTCACTCCAGTAACATTGGGCTTTCACAGATGATACTATATGTAGTTGTTTGGTGCGTTTCACTCCAGTAACATTGGACTTTCACAGCTTATACTATATTTAGTTGTTTGGTGCGTTTCACTTCCAGTAACATTGGACTTTCACAGCTTATACTATATTTAGTTGTTTGGTGCGTTTCACTCCAGTAACATTGGGCTTTCACAGCTTATACTATATTTAGTTGTTTGGTGCGTTTCACTCCAGTAACATTGGGCTTTCACAGCTTATACTATATTTAGTTGTTTGGTGCGTTTCACTCCAGTAACATTGGACTTTCACAGCTTATACTATATTTAGTTGTTTG
>NW_013666821.1:56199-57207 GCF_000517525.1 Limulus polyphemus
GGGGAGCAATCTTAATAAACAAGATAAAGAAGCAGTGTTATAGTAAATGGTACATGTCGTTGATCATTTTCTTCTCCATGGTGATTTTCTTTATCCTCAACGTCATCGTGTGGAGCCATCTCGAACTTTACCTCCACAACCTATTTACTATGAATGTTGTCTTGCCTACAACGTCCATCCCACTGCTCAGTGCCCAAATCAGCCCATCTATCCCCATTCTCGTGGTCCTCACCTTTCCTGTCATTGTTCTCACTTGGATTCTCCACCCATCTGTAATACGTGTACAATCTTTTACTATCGTTCCAGCTCTCTGAATTATTTCAACGAAACCGCTTTGAATATATATTATACGTAGTTCACACGTGTTATTGTAGGGACACCTGTTGTCCCCATCTTACCAGTGATTGAAGGGTTGTAGGATGGATAAGTACGTAACGTACTCTAGTTTGGAATCAATATTCGTATTATAGCTGATTCCATGTAAATATGAGTTTCTATACAAAAAATGTGGTCTTGATATTTACCGAGTCAGCTTAAAGTAGATACCACTTCCTATACATAAATACGATCTGAGTGTTTCCTCAGACAACTTAATAAAGACAACAGTTGCTATAGATAAATGCGATCTGTGTGTTTGTTCAGTGAACTTAATGCAGATAACAGTTCCTATAGATAAATGTCATCTGGGTGTTTATTCAGTGAACTTAATGAAGATTACATTTGCTATAGATAAATGTCATCTGGCTGTTTATTCAGTGAACTTAATGAAGATTACAGTTGCTATAGATAAATGTCATCTGGGTATTTACTCAGTGAACTTAATGAAGATTACAGTTGCTATAGATAAATGTCATCTGGGTGTTTATTCAGTGAACTTAATGAAGGTAACAGTTCCTATAGATAAATGTCATCTGGGTGTTTATTCAGTGAACTTAATGAAGATTACAGTTCCTATAGATAAATGTCATCTGGGTGTTTATTCAGTGAACTTAATGAAAATTACAGTTG